>NC_135325.1:44311965-44589299 GCF_048772815.1 Callospermophilus lateralis
CTCACCGCGGCCCCAGCAAACTTCCAGCTTCCAGCTGATTGGCTCCTCTGCAATGATGCTCATTGGGTTCTTTCCCCGCCCTTTCAGACCACAGAGCTGCTCACTGGGGAACTCTTTTGGCTCTGCCCACACAACTCAGCCAATCAGCCTCAAGAGCGGTAGGAGGGGGGTTGACAGGCTCACCGGAAGCCAGTAGTGGCAGTTGTGCTCTGAGGGAATTCCTGAAGAGCTCATGTGGTGTGGCATGTGTGTTCTAAAAATAAAGTTCGTTTCTGCTTGACAAGTGGCTCATGAATTGTGACCAGCCAGACTGCGGCAATTAATGTTAGGGTTAGAGTTAGGGTAATATGTAGGTTTAGAGTGAGGGTTAGGGATAGGGTTAAGGTTAGTATTAGGGCTAGGGTTAAGATTAGGTTTAGGTTTAGACCATGGGTTAGTGTTAGTGCTATGTTAAGTTTAAGGGTTAGGGATTGAGCTAGTGTTTGGACTAGGACCAGGATTAGGGTTAGAGTCAGTGTGAGGGTTAAGGCTAGGGTTAGCATTAGGGTTAGGGTTATGGTTAGGGTAATGGATAGAGTTAGAGGTAGCTTTTGGCCTATGGTGATGGCTAGTTTCAGGGTTAGTGATATGGCTAGGTCTAATATTAGGGTTATGTTTCTTGTTAGCATAAGGTTTAGAGCTAGGATTTGTGTTAGGGTAAGGGTCATTGTTCAGTTTAGGGTTAGGTTTATTGTTAGGGCCAGCGTTAAGACTAGGGTTTGTTTTAGGGGTAGGGTTAGAGTTTGGGATAGGTTAAGGGTTATTATTAGGGCTAGGACTAAGTTTTTGCTTAGGGACAGGCCTAGATTTATCACTAGATGAAGGATTAAGTGTAGGTCTAGGTCTAGTGTTAGGGTTAGGTTTAGGTATAGGGTTACAGGTAGTGCCAAAGTTAGGGGTCAGTTTAAGGTTAGGGTTTAGACCTATGGTTAATGTTAGGTCCGTTTAGGTTTAGACCTATGTTTAGTGTTAGGGTCAGAATAAAGATCAAGGTTAGAATTAGGGTTTGGTACAGTGATAGAGCTAGGTTGAAGGTTAGGGTTAGTACTAGTAATAGTGTTAGGTTTTGGGTTAGGCTAAGAATTAGGTTTAGGACTAGGGTTAGAATTTGGCTTAGGGTGAGGGATAGGGTTAGTGCTAGTGTTAGGTCTAGGTTTAGGATTAGGTTTAGGGCTACGTTTTCAGGTTTAGTGTTAGGGTGAAAGCTAGGGTTAGAGCTTGGATTAGGACTAGGCTAGGTTTTGTGTTACATTTAGGGCTATGGCTAATGAAAGAACTAGGGTTACATTTAGGGCTAGTTTTAGGGTTAGTATTATGTCTAACTTTAGTGTTTGGTTAGGTTTAGGGTTAGGGTTATGTTTAGGGTAATGGATAGGTTAGGTTAGTGAATGTGTTAGGGTTAGGCCGAGGGTTAGCTTTAGTGTTAGGATTAGGGTTAGGGTTAGAGTTAGGGTAATGGATAGGGTTAGAGCTAGGGTTAGGGCTAGGATTATGGTTAGTTTTAGTGTTAGGGTGAGTATTAGGTTTAGGGTTAGTGCAAGGATTAAAGTTAGGGTTAGGTTTAGTGTAAGGGTTGGGAGTTTGTTTAGTTTTAGAGTTAAGGTTAAAGCTAGTGTTTGGGATTGCATTAAGGCTAGATATTGGTTTACATTAGTGCTAGTGTTAGGGATACAACTAATGTAAGAACTAGGTTTATGATTAAGGTAATTTTATGGTTACTTTTAGGGCTAAGTTTAGTTTTATGGTTAGGTTAAGTTCAGGGTGATGTTTTGAGCAAGGTTCAGAGTCAGGGTCAGGGTTAGTTTTAGGGTTGGGTATAGGACTCGAAATAGGGGTAGGCTTACGGCTAGGTATATTGTTAGGATTAGCTTTAGGTTAAAGGTTAGGGTTAGTGCTATTGTTTGTTATGTTTTATGGCTAAGGCTAAAGTTAAGTGTAGTTTTATTATTAATGTTAGTGTTATTCATAGTGATAGGGTGAGTTTAGGTTTAGGGGTACATTTAGATTTATGGTTAATTCTAGATTTGGGCTGTGGCTAGGGTTATGGTAAGGTTAGGTAAGGCTAGTAATAGGGTGAGTTTAGGCTTAGGGGTACATTTAGTGTTATGGTTAAATCTAGGGTTAGGGCTATGACTAGGGTTAGGGCTAAGGTTAGGTCTAGTGTTTGGGTTATGGTAAGGGATAGGGTTATAACTAGGAATAGAGCTAGGGCGATAGTTAGAGTTAGTCTTAAGGCTAGGTTTAGGGTTTAGTTTACTGCTAAATTATGGCTAGGAATATGTCTAGGATTGGTGTTAGGGTTATGCCTAGGCTTAGGGCAATGTTTAGGATTAGGTTTAGGTTTAGGTTTAGGTGAAGAGATGGAGTTATTGCTAGGTTTAGGGCTAGGTCATTGAATAGAATTAGGTTTAGATCTAGGGTTAAGTTTGTGTTAGAATTAAGGCTAACTTTGGGATTAGGATGAGGCCTAGGGTTTGTGCTATGGTTGGGGCAAGTTTTAGGGATAGGGATAATGTCAGGTTTAGGGTTACGGCAAGGGATACTTATAAGGTTAGGTTCATGGCTAGGTCTAATGTTAGTTTTAGGGTAAGGCCCAGGTGAAGGGTAAGGTGTATTTTTAGGTTCTGGGTCAGGTTTCGGGTTTGTGTTAGGTTAACTATTAGGGTTAGGGCTCAAATTAGTGTTAGGGTTAGAAATAGGGTTAGGTTTATGGAAAGGTTTAGGTTTAGGATTCAGGTTAAGATCAGGGTAATTGGTAGGGTTAGGGTTAGTGATAGGGTTAGGGTTAGGCCTAGGGTAAGTATTTGGGTTAGAGTTATTGTTCGGGTAATGAATACTATTAGAGCTAGGGTTAGGGCTAGGCTTCTGGATAGGATTAGGGTTAGAGTTAGTTTTATGGTTAGGGCTAATGCTAGAGTTAGGGTTTGGGTTAGGTTTAGGGTACAGGTTAGGTTTTGAGCTAGGGTTAGTTCTAGGATGAGGGTTAGGTTTAGGATTATGTCTAGGGTTAGATTTACTGTTAAGGTTAGGGTTAGTTTTAGGGTTAGGGCTACGATTATCTTTAGAGTTAGGTTAATGAATAGGGTTAGATGTTGAGTTAGGGTTAGGAGTAGATTTAGGTTTAGGGTTAGTGTTAGTGTTAGGGCTAAGATTATCATTAGAGTTAGGGTAATGGATAGGGTTAGATATCAGGTTAGGGTTAGGGGTAGTTTTAGGTTTAGGGTTAGTGTTAGAGTAAGGGTTAGGATTTTATCTAGGGTTAAGGCTATAATGAGGGTTAGGTTTAGGGTTAGGTCTAGGATTAGACTTACATTTAGGATTAGAGCTAGGGTTATCATTAGGGTTAAGGCTCAGTTTAGGGTAATAGATAAATTTAGAGTTAGTATTAGGGCTAGTGTTAACATTATGAGTCGGCTAGGATTAGGATTAGGTTTGGGATAGGGCTAGGGTTATGTTTATGGTTCGGTTTTGGGTTTTATCTAGGTTTAGGTCAAAGGCGAGGGTTAGGTTTAACATGTGGGTTAAGCTTATGGTAATGGATAAGGTTAGGTTAGGGTTAGGGTTACGCTTTGGTCTAGATTTAGGCCTATGATTAGGGCTAGGTTTTGTGTTAGGTTTAGAGCTAGTTTTAGTGCTATGGTAATGTAAGGGTTATGTTTACGGTTATGACTAGGTCTAGTGTTAGGTTTAGGTTTCGATTATGGTCAGTTGTATAGCTAGGGTTAGTGTTAATGTCAGGGTCTGTGTTTGGATTAAGGTCAGGGTTAGGGTGAGAGCCAGAATTAGGATTGGTTAGGTCTAGAGGTAAAATTAGTGTTTGGCTTAGGTTAAGGGTTATCATTAAATCTAGGGCTAGGTTTTTGTTTGTGTCTTCATTAAAGATTTAGGATTAGGTTTAATCTAGGGCTAGTGTTAGGGTTAGGTTTAGATATAGGGTTATGGAAAGGGCTAGTGTTAGGGTTTGGTTTAGGTTCAGGGTCAAAATAAGGGTAAGGGTTAGGTTTAATATTTGGGTTATGATTATAACAAGAATGAGGGCTAGGTTTAGGACTAGTAATACTGTTAGGGTTTGGGTTAGATTAAGGATTAGTTTTAGGACTAGGGTTTGCATTAGGGTTGGGGTTTGGCTAGAGTAAACGATAAGGTTAGTGCTAGGGTGAGAGCTGGGGTTCACGTTAGAGTTAGGGCTAGTGTTAGGGTTAGGGTTAGGGTGAAAGCTAGGTTTAGGTCTCAGATTTGGGCTAGGTTTCGGTTAGCATTAGGTTTAAGGTTACAGCTAATGTATGATCTAGGGTTATGAATAGAATTCGGTTTATGACTAGGTATAGTGTTAAGGTAAGGTTTAGGTTTAGGGTGATGTTTAGAGGTAGGGTTAGTGTTAATGTCAGAGACAGGTTCAGGGGTAGTTTTAAGGTTAAGTTTAGGACTCGAATTAGGGCTAGGTTTAGGGCTAGATTAAGGTTAGGGTTTGGTTAAGGTAAAAGTTTAGGGTTAGTGTTATGGCTCAGTTTTGTTTCAGAGCTAAGCCTATATAGGGCTAGTTTTAGGATTAGCATTAGAGTTAGGGTTAGTATTAGGGTTAGATTTAGGTGTAGAATTAAGGTTAGATTTAGAGATAGGTTTACATCTAGGGTTAGGGCAAGGTGTAAGGTTAAGGCTAGGGTTATTCGAGGCTTAGGGCTAGGAATAAGGTTACGGTAAGTGATAGGTTTAGAATTAGGGCTAGGGCTAGAGTGATAGTTACAGTTAGTCTTAAAGCTAGGGTTAGGGTTAGGTTTAGGATTAGGGCTAGGGTTAGTGTTAGGGTTATTCCTAGGGTTAATGTTAGGGCTAGGGTTAGTGTTAGGGTTAGGGTTTGGGTTTGGTTTAGGGTAAGTGATGGGGTTATAACTAGGTTATAGAGTTAGAATTAGGTAGGTTATGATTAAGGCTAGGTTTTGTGTTAGGATGAGAGCTAGTGTTCGTATTAGGGTGAGGGCTAGGATTAGGGCTAGGGCTAATGTCAGTTCTAGGGTTACAGTTAGGGATATGTTTCGGGATATATTTATGGTTAAGTCTAGTGTAAGAGTTAGATTTAGGGTTAGGGTCAAGTTTACAGCTATCTGTATTATTAGAGTCAGTGTATGGCTTAAGGTTTGGTTTGAGTTAAGGTTTAGGTTTAGGGCTTGAATTAGCAGTAGGGTTAGAGTTAGGGTTAGAGTAATGAATAGACTTAGATTAGGAATCAAGTTAGTTTTGGGGTAATGGATAGGTTTAGGGATTGTGATAGGGTTAGGATTAAGACTAGGGTTAGCATTTGGGTTAGGATTATGGTTAGGGTAATTGATAGATTTAGAACTAGGGATAGGGCTAGGATTATGGTTAGGATTAGGGCTAGGGTTAGGGTAGTGGATATAATTAGAGCTATGGTTAGGGCTATGGTTAAGTTTACAATTAGGGCTAGTGTTAGGTTAAGGTTTTGGATAGGGCTAGGGTTATGTTAAGGGTAAAGGTTAGGCTTTGGGCAAGGGTTAGGTCTAAAGCGAGGCTTAGGGTTAGGGTTAGGGTTAGGGCTAGCGTTAGGTTTAGGGTTACACTTAGGGGTATGTTCCACCCTAGGATTAGGGCTAAGTTTTGTGTTTGTTTAGGCCTAGGATTAGGGCCATGTGTAATGTAAGAGATATGGTTAAGATTAGGGCTAGTTTTAGGCTTTGGGTTATGGCTAGGCCTAGTGTTAGGATTAGGTTTTGGGTTAGGGTGAGCTTTGGAGCTAGGATTATGTTATGGTCAGGGCCAGTGTTCAAGTTAGAGTTAGTGTTGTGGTTAGTTCCAGAATTAGGACTAGGTAGGTAGGGCTCTAGATATGGCTAGATTTAGAATTAAGATTTAGAATTTTAATTTAGAATTAGAATTTAGAATTAACACTAGGTCTACAGCTAGTGTTAGGGTTAGGTTTAGAAATAGGTTTATTTCTACTGCTAGTTTTAGGGTTCACTAAGGGTTAGGGTCAGGTTCAGGGTAGGTTTAGGGTAATTGATAAATTTGGGGATAGTGATATGTTTTGGGTTAGGCCTGGGGTTACCATTAGGGTAAGTGTTATGTTTAGGGTAATGATACAGTTAGACTTAAGGTTAGGGCTGGTGTTATGGTTAGGATTAGGTCTTGATTTCAGGTTAGGATGAGAGTTAGAACTAGGGTTAGGTTAGGGTTATGTTTAGTGTAAGGGATAGGTTCTGAGCCATGGTTTGGGCTAGGCTGAGAGTTAGTTTCAGGATTAGGTCTAGGGATAGAATTATGGTATATTTTGGTTTAGGGTTAGGGTTAGGATTAGACTTAGGTTTAGTGGTAGTGTCAGTAAAAGGGTCAGGGTTAGTGTTATAGTTTTAGATAGGGTTATATCTAGAATGAGGGAAAGAGTAAGGACTATTAATAGGGTTAGTGGGTTTTTTTGTTTTTTTTTTTTTTTTTAGCATAAGGATTAGGGATAGGTCTAGGGTTCCCCTTAGGTTTAGGGTTATGATTAGGTAATGCATTTGTTTAGAGCTAGGGTTATGGCTATCTTTAAGGTTAGAGTTAGGGTTAAAGTTAAGTTTAGTGTTTGGATTAGGCCTAGGTCTTGTGTTAGGGTTAGGGCTAGGGTTAGGGCAATGGCTAACCTAAGAACTAGGGTTACCATTAGGGTTAGATTTAGTGTTTGGGTATGGGTTAGGTTTAGTGTTAGAATTAGGTTTAAGGTTAGGGTGATATTTATAACTAGGTTTCATGTTAGGATAAGAGTCATGGTCAGGGTTAGATTTATGGTAAGAGTTAGGACTCGAATTAGAGGTAGGGTTACTGTTAGCATTCAGTTTAAGGTAAGGGCGGTGTTTAGAGGTAGGTTGAGTGTTAGGATATGTGTCAGGGTCAGGGTTGATTTTAAGTTTAGGGTTAAGACTTGAATTAGGGCTAGGGTTAGGTCTAGTTATAGTGTTAGGATTTGGTTTAAGGTAACATTTAGGGTTAGGGCTCATACTCGGTTTTGTTTTAGTCCTAGAGTTAGGGTTAGGGCTAGTGTTAGTGTTTGGCTTAGGCTTAGGGTTAGGGTTAAATTTGAAATTAGAGTTAGATCTATGGTTAGGCCTAGAACTAAGGATATAGCAATGGTTATGGCTAGCTTTAGGGTTATGGTATGGGATAGGGTTAGAACTAGGGCTAGAACTAGGGCGAGAGTTAGTCTTAGGGCTAGGGTTAGGGTTAGGGTTAGAGATATAGGGCTAAATTAGGGCTAGGTTTAGGGCTAGTTTTAGTGTTTAGTTTAAGCCTATGGTTAGGGTTAGGGTTAGGGTTAGGGTTAGGGTTAGGTTTAGGGTTAGGGTGAGTGTTAGAGTTTAGAGTTACAGTTTAGAGTTTAGGTTTAGAGTTAGGGCAAAGTTTGGGGTAAGGGATGGCTTTGTAGCTAGGTTTAGAGGTAAGGTGTGGTTTATAATTAAGGTTAGGGCTGTGGTTAGGGTTAGGGTTATGATAAGGCTTGGTTTAGGGTTAGGATGAGGGCTAGGATTTTTTTTAGGGTTAGGACTAGGATTAGTGCAAGGGCTAATTTCAGGTCCAGAATTATGGTTAAATATAGTTTTAGGGTTAGGATAATTAGGTCTAGTGTAAGGGTTAGGTTTAGGGTTTGCGTCACGTTTAGAGCTAGGGGTATTATTAGGGTCAAGTTCTGGGGTAGTGTTTCGGGTAGTTTACTGTTTAAATTTAGGGCTCAAATTAGCATTAGGGTTAGGGTTATGGTAATGGATAGAGTTAGAAATCAGTTTAGGGGTAGGGTTATGATTATGATTAGGGCTAGGTTTTCGGTCAAGTTAGTGATAGGATTAGGATTACGGCTAATGTAAGTACTAGGTTTATGATTATGGCTAGTTTTAGTGTTTTAGGGCTAGGTTTACTGTTAGATTTAGGTTTAGGTTTAGGGAGATGTTTAGACCTTGGGTTAGTGTTATGGTCAGAGTAAGGGTCAGGGTTAGTGTTAGGGTTTGGCTTAAAACTCTAATTAGGGCTGGGGTTATGACTAGGTGTGAGCATGAATAGAGGCATGGGGAAAAGTAAAGGCATGTGACCTCCAACTCCCCACTCTAACCAGCGGCGAAAACGAGACCTGTCTCACCAGCTCTCAGAGCAGTGGCTATTGGAGGGAATCAAAACAACAGGGGGTCGATTCCCAGTAGCCTCGCTCCACATCCAGAAAACTGCAGGATCAGAGTGTAGATTGAACTGTGGAGAGGTATCACACTGTTGAAGGCCTGTCTGGCAGGAGAAGCGAGGAGACTAGAGACGAGGAATAAACCTAAGCTAACCGGTTTGGAAAGACACGAGGTGGGGGAAGTGGGAGTGGCCTCACACGAATTGTTTCCTACAGCCAGAGGGCAAAATCTTGGCCCGGAAGACACAGCACCACCTACTGGAAGCAAAGAAAATACAAGTCTAACAGTGCATTTTTAAAAAAATTTTTAAATTTTTTCATTTTAATTTTTTAATTAATTTTAAGTGTAATTTTTATTTTACTGTATTTTTTATCATTTCAATTTCTTTTCTGTTTTTTTCTCTGTTTTCTTCTCTCCCTCTTTCTTTCTTGGTTTGCTTTCTTACCTTTTCCCTATCTTTCCTCTTAAGCAGGACAATCCCGATTACGTATAATTTACTAAATGCAAATAGATGAATACTACTAGTTGGTCTATAGTCTGCCTAAGCCCTTAACTACCCCCAAGTACTCCTGTCTATTCTCTTGTTAATATCTGCCTGCATTTGAGCAACCCCCCAAAGAAGCTAATATATACTAACCTCCATAATATCAAATCGCCCCACCTTAACATAAAATCCTAAGTTAAAACCTCAATTCTCTATATTCCATCAAAATCTGTAGGCCTTTAATGAAACTAATGAATTTACCTTAGATCACAATTAAATCCAACATCTCTAAACATTGTCTCCCAACAAAAAGGAGAGATCATGGAGCTATAAAAACCAAAACAAATTTATAGGAGAAAACAGAAACACAGCACTCAAACAGAGTTGGAAAGTAACGTGATCACCATGAAAAAACAAGGGAAAAAAGGATTACAAACAATGCAGGATAACTTAAATTTACAGGGGAACCTAGAGGCATCAAAAAAAAATGGACAGAGAAAGAACTCAAGGCATAGCTGACTCAGATGGAATGGAATCTTGGAGAAGTAATTAGTCAACAAATCGAAACAAGGAAAGAATACTTTGAAAATGAATTACATAAGCAAATTCAAATTGCAAATAATCAACTCTACCAGTAGATAGAGATTTAAAAAAAAATCAAACAGTAATGCTAGAAATGCAAGAAAACGAAAACCAAATTAAAAACTCAAACGAGAATATTACAAATAGACTAGATCAAATAGAAGTTAGAACATCAGATAATGAAGACAAAGTTTATCAACTCGAAAAGAATATAGTCAACGCAGAAATGATGTTGAGAAATCATGAGCAATGCAACCAAGAGATATGGGATGTCGTAAAAAAAAAACAAATTTGAGAGTCATTGGGATAGAAGAAGGTATAGAGGTTTAAACCGAAGGAATGAAAAATCTCTTGAATGAAATAATCTTAGAAAACTTCCCAGATATGAAAGATGGAATGGATTGCCAAATCCTGGAAGCCTACAGGACCCCAAACATACAAAACCATAATAGACCAACTCCAATACAAATAATTATGAAGATATCCAACATGCAGAACAAGGAGAGAATATTAAAAGCTATGAGAGAAAGGAGGCAGATTACATTCAGCGGTAAACCAATTAGGTTAACGGCTGATTTTACATCACAGACGTTGAAAGCGAGAAGATCCTGGAACAACGTATTTCAAACACTGAAAAATAAGGCAAAAAGAGAGAATTGGGAAGGGGTATATATTCCCCAAAAATAAACTTAAAATAACCCTTTTTACTCTAAACTTTTTAAATTTGGATTCATCAGGGCTTAGTGCTGCAGAAAGGCCTATAGGTCCAAAAAATGTACATAAGCCCAAAGTACTTTGGAAGGTTATTCTAACAGGACAATGGTAAGGTCCTGACCCAGTGATTGTCTGGAGTCGGGGGTCGATTTGTGTGTTTCCACAGGGAGAACAGCAACCGATTTGGATTCCAAAGAGATTAACTAAGGTCCTGACCCAGTGATTGTCTGGAGTCGGGGGTCAGTTTATGTGTTTCCACAGGAAAAACAGCAGCCGATTTGGATTCCAGAAAGATTAACTAAAGCGATTTCTTCCGACCAAAATGAAGATGATTTGGCTCAAATCCATAACAACTTATATCCAAAACTCCAGTTTGGCTATTCTTACATCTGCGACAGAACCAGGATGCTTTTTTCAATATCTATTTTATTATTGCCCTTTCCCACATCATGAAGTTCTATTTTGTTTTTTTAAGCTCATACAGACCTAGGTTAATGTTTTGCTGATCAGTGCTATTTTTTTTTACTATAGGGTTTTTAAACATTGCAATGAATATTTCACCTGTAAAAAGTTATAAGGCCTTCACTATTATGTTATGTGTTGTATGTATTATATTATGTGTGCACACTTGTGTTTTATGTTATATGTTTGAATGTACATATGTCCATATATCATATATGATGAGCGCTCACGAAAAAATGGATCCAAGTATTTTTTTCACGTGATTTAAACGGTTTAATTTAAATTGGGTAAACAGCTTTTGAGGATTGTTTTAATATATGAAAAAAAAGGAGGTTAATGGATCTGTTAGTTTACTTTCACCTTTCCTTTTCATTATATTTAATAATGCTGTTGAAGATAAGGTACATTGTTAAGAAAATTGTTTTCTAAAAAAAAAAGGAAAGAAAGAAAATTGTTTTCTTTTAGTGCCTTCTGAAATGTTATGTATTTTTTTTTTTAGCCATTATTGCTAGAATTCCTATCTTCATCCCAGTGCCGATGAAGACAAAAATAAAACAAATATATACCTACTACAATAGCCATCACTGAACTGGTTGCAAAACTTGTCTGGACTATGTATCACTTGTATGCATTGTAAACTCACTTGTATGCATTTTGAACTATCTGTTAGTGCAGCAACTTGTGGTAGTGTTGGGGTATTTATGCTGATGGTGTCATCAGTGGTACAATTTTTCCCAAAGTAGCCATCACTGAACTGCTTGCAGAACTTGCCTGGACTATGAATCACTTGTATGCATTGTGAACTCACCTGTATGCATTGTGAACTATCTGTTGGTGCAGCGACTTGTGGTAGTGTTGGGGTATTTTTCCTGATGATGTCATCGGTGGTACAATATTTCCAAAAGGAGTCATGAATTGGCTTGGTGTATCTTTTCCCTTCTGCTTGTCGTGGTCGTTTAGCTAAAATTTGGGGGCCAACAGAGGTAAGGCAAAGAACCTCACCCCCCCCCCGCTGATACAAAGACCTATCCACAGGTGTGGCTGTATACTCTACTGGTAGTCAGTGACGGGTAAGATTCAATTGCAATGGTACCAACCTAAGACAGGAGGCTGACACCTTGAGGTCAGGTCATCAGATAACGGGTAAAGACCATATGTACTATTGGACAAACTAAGGCAGGCACGGTCCCTAAGCCACATGCTTGCTGTTTAAACAGAGAGGGGGAGATGTTGAGAGCCACAGCCGAAGGAGCCCCAGCAAACTTCCAGCTGCCAGCAAACTTCCAGCTGCCACCAAACTTCCAGATGCCAGCTGATGATTCGCTCACAGCGGCCCCAGCAACTTCTAGCTGCCAACTGATTGGATCCTCTGAGGTGATGCTCATTGGGCTGTTTTCCTGCCCTTTCAGACCATGGAGCTGCTCATTGGGGAACTATTTTTGGCTATGCCCATGCGACCCAGCCAACGGCCTCAAGAGCAGCAGGTGTGGGGGACGTTGAGAGGCTTGGGGAAGCCTGGTGGTAGCAGTTGGGCTCTGAAGGTTTTTTCTGAGGAGCAGTTTTGTTTGGCATGTGTGTTTCTAAAACTAAAGTTTGTTTCTTTTGAAAAGTGGCTCCTGAATTGTGCCCAGGCAGACTGCGGCAAGATTACATTCAGGGGTAAACAATTTAGGTTAATGACTGATTTTTCATCACAGATGTTGAAAGAGAGAAGATCCTGGAAAAACGTATTTCAAACGCTGAAAAATAATGGATTCCAACCAAGAATACTGTATCCAGCAAAATTAAGCTTCAGAATTGACAATGAAATTAAAATATTTCATGATAAACAAATGTTAAAAGAATTTGCAGCCAGAAAACCAGCACTTCAAGGCATTTTGAGCAAAACACTACAAGAAGAGGAATTGAAAAACAGCACCCAAAACTAACAGTGGGAGGTATCTCAGTAAAGGGAGGGGGGGGAAATAACCAAAGAGGAAAAACTAGCCAAATGAAAATAAATAAATAAATAAGCATGACTGGAAGTACAAACCATCTATCAATAGTAACCCTAAACGTTAATGACTTAAACTCAACAATCAAGAGACATGGGCTAGTAGCTTGGATTAAAAAAACAGACCCAATGATATGCTGCCTTCAGGAGCCTCATCTGATAGGAGAAGACATGCACAGGCTGAAAGTGAAAGATTGGGAAAAATCATACCATTCATATGGTCCTCAAAACAAGCAGGAGTGGCCATACTCATATCGAATAAAATCAACTTCAAATCTAAGTTAATCAAAAGGGATAAAGAAGGACACTATATACTGTTAAAGGAACCATTCACCAACAAGACATAACAATTATCAATTTGTATGCACCAAATAATGGTGCTGCAATGTTCATAAAACAAACTCTCCTCAAGTTCAAGAACCAAATAGACCACAACACAATAATTATGGTTCACCTCAACACACCGCTCTCACCATTCAACAGATCCTCCAAACAAAAGCTGAATAAGGAAACTATAGAACTCAATAACACAATCAATAACCTAGACTTAACTGACATATATAGAATATATCAACCATCATCAAGAGGGTATACGTTCTTCTCAGCAGCACACGGATCCTTCTCAAAGATAGACCATATATTATGCCATAGGGCAACTCTTAGTAAATATAAAGGTGTGGAGTTAATACCATGCATCTTATCTGATCATAATGGAATGAAACTTGAAATCAATGATAAAAGAAGGAAGGAAAAATCCTGCATCACCTGGAAAATGAACAATATGTTACTGAATGATCAATGGGTTATGGAGGAAATAATAAGGAGGAAATCAAAAAATTCTTAGAGATAAATGAAAATACACACACAACATATCGGAATCTATGGGACACAATGAAAGCAGTTTTAAGAGGAAAATTCATTGCCTGGAGTTCATTCCTTTAAAAAAGGAAAAACCAACAAATAAATGACTTCACACTTCATCTCACAACCCTAGAAAAGGAAAAGCAAAACAAGAGCAAAGGTATCAGAAGGCAAGAAATAATTAAAATTAGAGTGTAAATCAACGAAATTGAAACAAAAGAAACCATGGAAAAAATTGACAAAACTAAAAGCTGGTTCATCGAAAAAATAAATAAGATTGACAGCATTAGCCATGCTAAATAAGAGAAGAAGAGAGAGAACTCAAACTACTAACATAGGGGACGAAAAAGGCAATATCACAAAAGACACTACAGAAATACAGAAGATAATTAGAAATTTTTTTGAAACCCTATATTTCAATAAAATAGAAGATAGTGAAGATATCAACAAATTTCTTAAGTCATGTAATTTGCCCAGATTGAGTCAGGAAGATACACACAACTTAAACAGACCAATAACATAGGAGGAAATAGAAGAAGCCATCAAAAGACTTCCAACAAAGAAAAGCCCGGGACCAGATGGGTATACAGCAGAGTTTTACAAAACCTTTCAAGTAGAGTTAATACCAATACTTTTCAAGTTATTTCAGGAAATAGAAAAAGAAGGAGCTCTTCCAAAATCATTCTATGAGGCTAACATCACCCTGATCCTGAAACCAGAGAAGGACATTTCAAAGAAAGAATTCTACAGACCAATATATCTAATGAACCTAGATGCAAAAATCCTCAATAAAATTCTGGCGAATCAGATACAAAAGCATATCAAAAAAATTGTACACCATGATCAAGTAGGATGTATCCCTGGGATGCAAAGCTGGTTCAATATATGGAAATCAATAAATGTTATTCACCACATCAATAGACTTAAAGATAAGAACCATATGATCATCTCGATAGAAGCAGAAAAAGCATTCGACAAAGTACAGCATCCCTTTATGTTCAACACACTAGAAAAACTAGGGATAACAGGAACTTACCTCAACATTGTAAAAGCTATCTATGCTAAGCCTCAGGCTAGCATCATTCTAAATGGAGAAAAACTGAAGGCATTCCCTCTAAAATCTGAAACAAGACAGGGATGCCCTCTCTCCCCACTTCTATTCAATATAGTTCTCAAAATACTACCCAGAGCAATTAGAAAGACAAAAGAAATTAAAGGCATTAAGATAGGAAAAGAAGAACATAAATTACCACTATTTGCAGATGATATGATTTTATACCTAGAAGACCCAAAAGGGTCTACAAGGAAACTACTAGAGATAATAAATGAATTCAGCAAATTGGCGGGATATAAAATCAACACGCATAAATCAAATGCATTTCTGTATATTAGGGACATCTTCGGAAATGGAAATGAGGAAAACCACCCCATTCACAGTATCCTCAAAAAAAATAAAATAATTGGGAATCAACCTAACAAAAGAGGTGAAAGATTTATAAAATGGAAACTACAGAACCCTAAAGAGAGAAATAGAAGAAGATCTTAGAAGATGGAAAAATATACCCTGTTCATGGATAGGCAGAACTAACATCATCAAAATGGCGATATGACCAAAAGTTCTCTATAGGTTCAAAGCAATGCCAATCAAAATCCCAATGGCATTTCTTGTAGAAATAGAGAAAGCAATCATGAAATTCATATGGAAAAATAAAAGACCCAGAATAGCAAAAGCAATTCTAAGCAGGAAGTGTGAATCAGGAGGTATAGTGATACCCGATTTCAAACTGTACTACAGAGCAATAGTAACAAAAACAGCATGGTACTGGTACCAAAACAGGTGGGTGGACCAATGGTACAGAATAAAGGACACAGAGACCAATCCAAAAAATTACAACTATCTTATATTTGATAAAGGGGCTAAAAGCATGCAATGGAAGAAGGATACATCTTCAACAAATGGTGCTGGGAAAACTAGAAATCCCTATGCAACAAAATGAAACTGAAACCCTTTGTCTCACCATGCACAAAAGTTGACTCAAAATGGATCAAGAAGCTTGATATCATATCAGAGACTCTGTGTCTGATAGAAGAAAAAGTTGGCTCCGATCTACATATTGTGGGATCAGGCTCCAAATTCCTTAATAAGACACCCATAGCACAAGAGTTAAAAACAAGAATCAACAAATGGAACTTACTCAAACTAAAAAGTTTTTCTCAGCACGAGAAACAATAAGAGAGGTAAATAGGGAGCCTACATCCTGGGAACAAATCGTTACTCCTCACATTTCAAGTAGAGCCCTAATATCCAGAGTATACAAATAACTCAAAAAGGTAAACAATAAGATAACAAATAATCCAATCAACAAATAGGCCAAGAACCTGAACAGGCACTTCTCAGAGAAGGACATACAATCAATCAACAAGTACAAGAAAAAATGCTCATCGTCTCTAGCAGTCAGAGAAATGCAGATCAAAACCACCCTAAGATACCATCTTACTCCAGTAATATTGGCAGCCATTATGAAGTCAAACAACAAGTGCTGGCGAGGATGTGGGGAAAAGGGTACACTTGTACATTGCTGGTGGGACTGCAAATTGGTGGAGCCAATTTGGAAAGCAGTATGGAGATTCCTGGGAAAGCTGGGAATGGAACCACCATTTGACCCAGCTATTGTCCTTCTTGGAATATTCCCTGAAGACTTTAAAGTGCATACTCTAGGGACACTGCTACTTCGATGTTCATAGCAGCACAATTCACAATATCTAGACTGTGGAACCAACCTAGATGCCCTTCAATAGATAATGTATTAAAAATATGTGGCTTTTATACATAATGGAGTATTACTCAACACTAAAAAATGACAAAACCATGGCATTTGCAGTGAAATGGATGGGTCTAGAGCAGATTATGCTAAGTGAAGCTAGCCAATCCCTAAAAAACAAATGACAAATGTCTTCTTTGATATAAGCAGAGCAACTAAGAACAGAGCAGAGAGGAAGAGCATGAGAAAAAGATTAACATTAAACAGGGATGATAGGTGGGAGGGAAAGGGAGAGAGAAGGGAAATTGCATGGAAATGGAAGGAGACCCTCATTGTTATACAAAATTACGTATAAGAGGATGTGAGGGAAATGGAAAAAACAAGACAAAACAAGGGACAGAAATGAATTACAGTAGGTGGGGTAGAAAGAGAAGATGGGAGGGGAGGGGAGGGGAGGGGGGATAGCAGAGGATAGGAAAGGTAGCAGAATACAACAGTCACTAGTAAGTCAATATGTAAAAATGTGGATGTGTAACCGATGTGATACTGCAATCTGTATACGGGGTAAAAATGGGATTTCATTACCCACTGTAGTGTAATGTATGGAATATAATATGTCAAGAGTTTTGTAATGTTTTGAACAACCAATAAAAAAAGAAATAATGTTAGGGTTATATTATAGCTTCGGTTCTTGTTAGAATAGGAGTCAGGTTCAGGTTTAGATTTATGGTTAGCTTAAAGACTCAAATTAGTGCTATTGTTAATTTTAGTGTTTGTTTTGAGTTTAGGGCGGTGTTTAGAGCTAGGGTGAGTGTTAGAATATGAGTCATGGTCGGGATTAGTTTTAAGGTGAGGCTTAGAACTCGAATTAGGGCTATGTTTAGGTCTAGGTGTAGTGTTACTGTTTGGTTTACGATTTAGGGTTAGGGCTATTCAGTTTTGTTTCACTGCTAGGATGAGGGTTAGGGCTAGTGTTATGATTAGCATTAGTGTTAGGGCTAATGTTAGTGTTAGGCTTAGGCTTAGGTTTAGGGAAAAATTTAGAGTTAGGTTTAGGTTTGGGACCAACTTTAGGGCATGTGTTAAGGCTAGTGTTAGGTTTATGGTAGTAAATAGGGATAGAACTAGGGATAGGGCTAGGGCAAGAGTTAGAGTTACTCTTAGGGCTAGGGTTAGGATAGGGTTAGAGACAAAGCTAAATTAGGGCTAGGATTAGGGCTAGGTTTTTTGTTCAGCTTAAGCCTAGTGTTAGGTTTGGGGTTAGGTTTAAATTTAAGGTAAAGAATGACATTATACCTAGATTTAGAGGTAAGGTGAAGGTTAGAATTAGGATTAGGTGTAGGGCTAGATTTAGGGTTATGATTAAGGCTAGGTTTAGGGTTAAGCTGAGGGATTGTGTTAGGGCTACTGCTAGGATTAGGGCTAGAGCTTATGTCAGATCTAGGTTTATGGCTAGTATTAGTTTTAGTTTTAGGTTATGGCTATGTCTAGTATAAGGGTTAGGTTTAGGGTAGGGGTTAGGTTTATAGCTAGGTGTATTATTAGGGTCAGAGTCTGGGTAGGGTTTGGTTTAGGTTAAGATTTAGCTTGAATTAGCAGTGGATTAGGGTTAGGGTTAGGGTAATGGGTAGAAATAGGTTTATGGTTCCTGTTAGTTTTACAGTAATGGATAGGGTTAGTGTTAGAGATAGGGTTATCGTTAGGCCTAAGGATAGCATTTGGGTTAGGCCTCTCTTTAGGGTAAAGGATAAGGTTAGAACTAAGTTTAGGGCTAGGGTTAAGGTTAGGATTAGGGGTAAGGTTAGAGATAGCCCTTGGGTTAATGTTAGTGTTAGGTTTAGGGTAAGTATAGGCATTTGAGAGAGGGATAGGGCTGGGGTGAGGGTTAGGGTTTGAGTCATGGCTAGGGTTAGGTTTAGGGTTTGGGTTATCATTAGGCTAAGGATTAGAGTTTGATCTAGGGTTAAGGCTAGGGTGAGGGTTAGCATAAGGGTTAGGTAAGGTTATGATTAGGGTTATGATTACGGCTAGGATAAGGGCTAGGTTTTGTGTGATTTTTAGGGATAAAGTTAGGGCTATGGGTAATGCAAGAGCTAGGGATATGGTTATGGTTAGTGTTAGGGTCAGGGTTATAGATAAGTCTAGTGTGAGGATTAGGTTTTGGTTTAGGATAAGGTTTAGAGCTAGGGTTTCTATTAGATTAAGGGTCATTTTTGTGTTAGGGTTAGTATTATGGTTAGGGCCACAATTAGGACTAGCATTTGGTATAGTGATAGGTGTAGTTTTTATGTTACGTTAAGTGTTATTGTTAGTGCTAGTGCTAGATTTCTGTTTGGGGCTAAGGCTAGATTTATGATTGTATTTAGTATTAGGTTTGGTCTAGTGCTAGTGTTAATGTTAGGTTTAAGTATAGATTTACTGGTGGGGTAGTGTTAGGGTTTGGTTTAGGATTAGGGTCAGGTTTAGATCTAGGGTTAGTGTTTGGGTCAGAATAAGGGTCAGGGTTAGGATTAGGGTTAAAGCTATAATGAGGGCTAGGTTTAGGACTAGTTATAGAGTTAGGGTTTGGGTAGACTAAGGATTAAGATTTGGAGTAGAGTAGCATTAGGGAGAGGGTTTGGCTTAGGGTAAGGGATAGAGTTAGAGTTAGAGTTAGGGTTAGGGTTAGATTCAGGGCTGGATTAGGCTAGGATTTGTGTTAGCATTAGGGCTATGGCGAATGACGGAACTAGTTTTCTGATTAGGGCGTGTTCTAAGGTTAGTGTTAGGGCTATGTTTAGAGCTATGCATACTATTAGGGTCCGAGTCAGGGTCAGGGTTATTTCTATGGTTATGGTCAGTACTCAAATTAGGGCTAAGTTTAGGGATACGTGTAATGTTAGTGTTTGGTTTAGGTTAAGGGTTAGGGTTAGGATTATGGCTCAGTTTTGTTTTAGGGCTAGGGTAGAGTTGGAGATAGTTTTCCAATTAGCATTCAGTTCAAGGCTAGTGTTAGGGTGAGGTTTGGGCTTAAGGTTAGGGTGTACAACCAGGTTTAGGGTTTGGATGATGGTTAGAGTTATGGTTGGGGGTAGGGATAGGGCTAGGGTTTGGGTTATGGTAAGGGATAGGTTTTGAACTAGGGCTAGGGCTAGGGCGAGTGTTAGAGTTAGTCATAGGGATGGGGACAGGATTAGGTTTAGGATTAGGGTTAATTAGGGCTAGGATTAGCCCTAATTTTAGTGTTAGATTTTGGCCTAGAGTTAGGGCTAGTGTTAGGTTTAGCATTAGGGTTACAGCTACATTTTGGGCTAGGGCATGGGATAAAATTAGGGTTAGGGGTCTGATTAAGGTTAGGATTATGATTAAGGCTAGGCTTAGGGCTAGGATTAGGGGTAGGATTTGTGGTAGGGTTAGGGCTAGGATTAGGTCTATGGCTAATGTCAGTTCTAGGGTTATGGTTAGGGATAGTTTTAGGTTTAGGTTTATGACCAGGTCTATAGTAAGTATTACATTGAGGGTTAGGGTCAGGTTTACACCTAGGGGTATTATTAGGGTCAGAGTCAGAGTTAGGGTATGGGTTAAGTTAAGGTTTAGGGTTAGGGTAAAGTTAACATTAGGATTAGAGTAATGGATATGGTTAGGTTTCAGGTTCAGGTAAGGTTTAGTATAAATGGACAGGGTTAGGGTAAGGCATAGGGTTAGAGTTAGGCCTAGGGATAGAATTTGTTTAAAGATATGGTTCAGGTAATGGATAGGATTAGAGCTACAGTGAGGACTAGGGTTATGGTTAGGTTAGGGCTATGGTTAGGGTTAGGCCTAGGGTTAGAATTTGCTTAGGGTTATGGTTAGGGTAATGGATAAAATTATATCTAGGTTGAGGGCTAGTGTAATAGTTAGGAATTGGGCTATGGTTTGGTTTAGGTTTCGGGCTAGGACAAGGTTTAGGTTTAGGGTTAGGTTTAGGTTAAGTGTTAGGGCTAGGGATAGGGTTAGGCCTATGATTAAAACTAGATTTAGGGCTCGGATTAGGGCTAGGTTTTGGGTTAGGTTAGTGCTAGTGTAGGACTATGGCTAATGTAAGAACTAGGGTTATGATTAGATATAGCTTTAGGTCTAGGTCAAGGTCTAGATTTTAGATTAGGTTTAGGTTTAGGGAGATGATTAGAGTGTTAAAGTTAGTGTTAATCTCAATGCCAAGATCAATCTTACTGATCAGGGTTAGGGATAGGACTCAAATTAGGGCTAGGATTAAGGCTAGGTGTAGGGTTAGATTTTGTGTTAGGGTTAGCTTAAGAATTAGGGATAGGGCTATTGTGAGGTCTAGCATTACCTTTAGGCTAGAGTTAGGTTAGGGCTATGGCTCAGTTTTGCCTTAGAGCTAGGGCTAGGGTTATGGCTAGTTTTTGGATTAGTGATAGTGTTACGGATAGTGGTAGGATGAGGTTTAGGCTTAGATTTATTGTTATGGTTAGATCTAGGTTTAGGGTTAGGGCCTGCATTAGGGTTTAGGTTAGGGCTAGTGTTAGGGTTATGGTAACGGATAGGGTTAAAAGTAGAAATAGGACTGGGGTGTGATTAGAGTTATTCTTTGATCTAGGGTTAGGGGTAGGTTTAGGGTTAGGGCTTAATTAGGGCTAGGATTAGTGCTAGGGTTAATGTTAGGGTTAGGTTTATGTTTAGTGCTAGGGTAAGGGTGCGGGTTTGGATTAAGGCTAGGTTTAGTGCCAGGATGAAGGTATGTGTTAGGGCTAGGGCTAAGATTAGGGCTAGGGCTAATGTCAGGTCTAGGTTAAAAGTAAGTGGTAGTTTTATGGTTAGGTTATGGCTAGGTCTAGTGTGTTAGGTTTAGGGTAAGGGTCAGGCTTAAAGCTAGGTGTTTTATTAGGCTCAGGGCCCAGGTATGGTTTGGTTTAGGTTAAGGTTTATGGTTAATGTTTGTATTAGCATTAGTATTCTGTTTAGGATTTGGGTAACGGATAGGGTTAGGTTTAGGATTCAGTTTAGGTTTAGAGTAATGGATATGGTTATAGTTAGAGATAGAGTTAGCATTACGCCTAGGGTTGCCTTTGGTTTCGGCTTATCTTTAGGGTAATGAATAGGGTTAGAGCTAAGGTTAGGGCTAGGGTTGAGGTTAAGTTTATGGTTAGGGTTAAAGTTAGGCCTAGGGTTTGTGTCAGGGTTAGATTTAGGGTAACTATTAAGGTTTGAGCTTGGGTTTGGTCTAGGGCAAGGGTTATGGTTAGAGTCAGTGCTAGGGTTAGGGTTAGTGTTATGATTAGGGAAAGGGTTAGAGTTTGAGCTAGGTTTAGGACTAGGTCGAGGGTTAGGATTTTGGTTAGGTCTTGGGTTATGGTTAGGGTTACAATTAGGGCTAGGTTTAGGGCTAGGATAAGGGCTAGTTTGTGTGATGTTTATGGCTAGTGTTAGGGCTATGGGTAATGTAAGAGCTCAGGTTATGGTTATGGATAGTTTTAGGGTTCGGTTTATGGTTAAGTCTAGTGTTAGGGTTAAGTTTTTGGTTAGGAATAGGTTTAGAGCTAGGATTTGTTTTAGGGTAGTTGTCAGTGTTTGGGATAGGGTTAGGGCCAGAATTAGGAATAGTGTTGGGTTTAGGGATAGGGTTAGTCTTTGTGTTAGGTTAAGGGTTATTGTTAGAGCTAGTACAAGGTTTTTGTTTAGGCCTCGGGCTAGATTTATGACTCTATTTAGCATTTGGTTAGGTCTAGTGCTGGTGTTACTGTTAGATTTAGGTATACGTTTACTTGTAGGAGAAGAGTTAGAGTCCAGTTTAGGGGTAGTGTCAGGTTTAGATCTAGGGTTAGTGTTGGAGTCAGAATAAGGGTCAGGTTTTCAGTTAAGGCTAGAGCTAGAATTAGGCCAAGGGTTTGGACTAGTAATAGAGTTAGGATTTCGTAAAGGCTAAGGATTTGTGTTAGGACTAGGGTAGCTTTAGGGTGAGGGTTTGGATTAGGGTAATGGAAAGGTTACAGGTAGGGTTAGGATTAGGGATATGGTTAGGGATATGGTTACAGTTAGGGTTAGGTTTACTGTTAGGATTAAGTTTAGGGTTAGGGTTGCAGTTTGAGTTAGTGTTAACGTTATGGTGAAGGTTAGAGATAGCATTAGTGTTTGGGTTAGGGTTATAGTTAGGTTTAGGATTAGTGTTAGGTTAGAGTTTATGGTTAGTGTTCGGTTTAGGGTTAGGCTTTGATGAGTGTTAGAGTTAGGATAAGGTTTAGGGTTAGGGTTAGTGTTAGGGTTAAGGTTAGGTTCAGAGACAGGGTTAGGTTTAGGGATAGGGTTAGGTTTAGGGTTAGGGTAAGAGTTAGGTTTAGTTTTAGATTTAGTGTTATGTAAAGGTTAGGGTTAGTGTTATATTAGGTTTAGGTTTTTCATTTGGATTAGGGTTTGTGTTCAGGTTAGGGATGGGTTTAAAGATAAGGTTACGTTTAGTGTTAGGATTAGTGTTAGGGTTAGGGTTGGGGTTGGGTTCGTGTTAGAATAAGGGTTAGATTTAGGAGTACTGTTTGGGATAGGAATAGAGATAGGTTTAGGGTTATTGTTAGGTTTAAGGTTAGTGTTATGATTAGTTTAGGATTATGTTAGAGTTAGGGTAAGGTTAAGGATAGGGTTTGTTTTAGGACTACAATTAGTGTTAGGGTTAGTTTTAATGTTAGGGTTAAGGTTAGGGTTAGGTTAGGGGAATGGTTAGGGTTAAGGTTAGGGGCATGTAAGGGTAAGATTTAGGGTTAGTGATAGGTTTAGGTTTAAGGTTAGGTTTTCGAATTAGGGATAGGGTTACGATTAGGGTTGTGGTTAGTGATAGTTTAGGGCTAGGGCTAGGTTTAGGTTTTGGTTTAAGGTTAGAGTTAGGATTAGTGTTAGGGTTAGAGTTAGTGTTAGGGTTAGGGTGAGAGTACCTGATAAGGTTAGGGTTAGGGTTAGTGTTAAAGTTACGGTTAAATTTAGGCTTAGTGTTAGGGTTAGTATTAGTGTTTTGGTTAGGTTTAGTGTTAGGGTTAGTGTTAGGGTTAGTGTCAGGTTAGGGTAAAGGTTAGTTTAGTGTTAGTGGTAAAGTAAGTGTTAGGGTTATGTTATGGTTAGGGTTTGCATTAGGGTTAGTGTTAAGATTAGTATTAGGTTTTTCGTTAGGTTTAGGTTTAGCGTTAGTGTTAGTGTAAGGCTTAGTGTTAGGTTAGGGTTAATGTTGCAGTTAGGGTTAGTTGTAGGGTCAGGGTAAGAGGTCCTGTTAGGGTTAGCGTTATGGTTAGTGTTAGGGTTAGGATTAGAATTAGGGTTAGTGTTAGAGTTACTATTAGTGTTTTGGTAAGGTTTAGGTTTAGGGTTTATATTAGATTTAGGGTTAGGGTTAGTGTTAGGTTAGGGAAAGAGTTAGTGTTAGATTTAGTGTTAGTGTTATGGTTAGGGTTAGTGTTAGGGTTAGGGAAAGGTTTAGGGCTACTCTTAGGGTTATGAAAAGAGTTAGTCTTAGTGTTAGGGTTAGGGTTACGGTGAGGATTAGGGTTACGGTTAGTTTTAGTGTTAGGGTTGTGTTAGGATTTGTGTTAGTGTTATGGTTAGGGTGAAGTTTAGGATTATGGTTACAGTTAGAATTTGAGTTAAGGTTAAAGTTATGGTTAGAATTAGGTTAGGGTTAGGGATAGGGTTAGGGTTAGGGTTAGCATTAGGGTTAGAGTTAGCGTTATGGTAAGTGTTAGGTTTATTGTTTGGATTTGTGTTAGGGTTTAGGTTTGGATTAGGCTTAGGGTTAGACTTAAGATTATGGTTATAATTAGAATTAGGGTTAGTATTAGGGTTAGGGTTAGGGGTAGGTTTAGTGTTAGGGTTAGAGTTAAGGCTAGTGTTTATGATAGGGTTAGGTTTAGGCTTAGGATTCAGGTTAGGGTTGAAGTTATTTTTAGAGTTAGGTTTAGGGTTGGCTTTAGGGTTAGTGTTAGGGTTAGTGTAGGGTTAGTGTTGGGTTAGGGTTAGGGTTTGTGTTAGGATTAGGGTTAAGGTTATCATTAGTGTTATGGTTAAGATTAGATTTAGAATTATGATTAGGGTTAGGATTAGGGTTAGGGTTAGTGTAAGTGTTAGATTTAGGGTTCGGGTTATTTTTAGTTACGGAGTTAGGGTTAGATTTAGGGTTAGTGTTAGGATTAGTATTAGTGTTTTGATTAGGGTTAGTGTTAGGGTTAATGTTAGCTTTAGGGTTAGGGTTAATGTTAGGTTAGGGTAAGGGATAGGTTTAGTGTTAGTGTTAGGATTAGTGTTAGTGTTAAGTTTAGGGTTTGGGTTCAGGTTAGAGTTATGGTTAGTATTTGTGTTTTGTTTAGGTTTAGGGTAGGGTTAGGGTTAGTGTTAGGGTTAGGGCTAGAGTTAGGGTCAGTGTTAGTGTTAGAGTTTTGGTTAGATTTAGGGTTTGTTTTAGTGTTATGATTAGTGTTCAGATAGGTTTAGTGTTAGGTTTAGTGTTAGGGATAGGGTTACTGTTATTGGGTTGGGTTAGAGTAAGGTTTAGGGTTAGGGTTACTGTTAGGGTTTTGGTTAGGTTTAGGTTTCCAGTAGGCTTGGGGTTAGTCTAAATTTAGGGTTAGGATTAGGGTTAGGTTAGGATTAGGGTAATGTATAATTTTTCAGTTTATATTATGGTTAGTGTTAGGGTTAGGATTATGGTTAGGATTGTGATTCACATTAGGGTTAGGGTTAGGGTTAGGATAGTGTTAGTGTTAGGGTTAGGGTTGCGGTTAATATTAGAGTTAGTGTTAGGGTTAGGATAGTGTTAGTGTTAGGTTTAGGGTTACTGTTAGGGTTAGGGTCAGCATTAGGATAAGGTTTAGATTTATGTTTAGGGTTATAATTAGAGTTAGTGTTAATGTTAGTGTTAGGGTTAGGGTTAGGGTTAGTGCTAGGATGAGGGTTGAGTTAGGGTTAGATTTAGGGTTAGGCTTAGGGTTAAGGTTAGTGTTAGGGTTGGGCTAGGTTTCGGTTTAGGTTTTGTGTTAAGGATAGGGTGAGGGTTAGATTTATGTTAGGGTTAGGGTTTGGCTTAGGTTTCATGTTAGGGTTAGGGTAAGGTTAGTCTTAGGCTTAGGTTTAGGGTTAGTGTTAGGGTTAGCGTTAGGGTTACAGTTAGGGTTATTGAAAGTGTTTGGTTTAGTGTTATAATTAAGTTTAGGATTAGATTTACGGTTAGCATTATAGTTAGTGTCAGGTTTAGAGTTACGTTTACTTTTTCTAATGAGAAAGAGAGAGAGAGAGAAAGAGAGAGAGAATTTTTTTAATATTTATTTTTTAGTTATCGGCGGACACAACATCTTTGTTTGTATGTGGTGCTGAGGATGGAACCCGGGCCGCAAGCATGCCAGGCGAGTGCGCTACTGCTTGAGCCACATCCCCAGCCAGTTAGGTTTACTTTTAATGTAACGGTTAAGATTAGGGATAGGGTTATGGTTTGGGTAAGTGTTAGGGTTAGGGTTAGGGTTCGGATTAGGTTTTGGGTTATAGTTAGGATTGATGTTATTGTTAGGGTTAGGTAAGGGTTAGGGTAAGGTTTAGGATTTAGTGTTATAGTTACAATTATGGTTAGGTTTAGGGTTAGGATTATGGTTAGTGTTAAGTTTCGGGTTAGGGTTAGGGTTAGGGTTAGGAGTAGTGTTATGGTTAGGTTTAGGATTAGGTTTAGGATTAGGGTTAGGTTTAGGGTAAGGTTTAGGGTTATTGCTAGCTTTAGGTTTAGAGTTCATATTAGAATTAGGGTTGGTTTGGGGTAAATTTAAGGGTTAGGGTTAGGGTTAGTTTTAGGGTTAGAGTTAGTTTTTGGGTTAGGTTTAGGGTTAGGGTTATGGTTAGAGTAAGTGTTTGTTTTAGGATTAGGGTTAGGGTTAGGGTTATAATATGTGTGAGGGTTAGGGTAAGTTTAGGGTAAAGGTTAAAATTATGGTTAGGGTTAGGGTTTGTGTTACAGTTAGCTTTAGGTTAGGGTTAGTGTTAGGGTTAGTGTTAGGGTTAGTGTTAGGGTTACGGTTAGGTTAGGGTTAGTGTTAGTGTTAGGGATAGGGTTAAGATAAGGTTTAGGGTTAGGATGAGGGTTATGATAAGAGTTAGTGTTACACTTAGGGTGAGGGTTAGGGTGAGTGTTAGGGTTAAAATTAGGGTTAAGATTAGTGTTAGGTTTAGGGTTAGTGTTATGTATAGGGTTAGTTCTATGATCAGGATTAGAGTTAGGGTTAGGTTTAGGCTTAGGGTTAAATTAGGGTTAAGTTTAAAATTAGTGTTAGTGTTAGGGTTAGTTTTGAGGATAGGGTTCGTGTTAGGGATAAGGTTAGGGTTAGGTTTACTTAGATTTAGGGTTAGGTTTAGGGTTCGTGTTAGGGTTAGGGTTAGTGTTAGGTTTAGGTTTAGGTTTAAGGTTAGGCTTAGTGTTAGTTTTAGGGTTAGGGTTAGGGTTAGCATTATTGTTAATGTTAGTTTTGAGGTTAGGTTTAGGGTTAGTGTTCGTGTTTGATTAGGGTTAAGGTAAGGTTTAGGGTTATGATCACAGTTAGTATTACTGTTAGAGTTAGGATTAGGTTGAGTGTTAGGTTTAGAATTAGGTTTAAAGGTAATTTTAGTGTTAGGTTTAGGGTTAGTGTTATGGTTAGGGTTATGGTTATGATTAGGATTAGGGTTAGGTTTAGGATTAGGGTTAGTGTTAGGCTAGGATTAGAGTTAGCTTTTGGGATAGTGTTAGGGTTAGGGTTAGAGTTGGGGATACGGTTCGTGTTAGGGTTAAGGTTAGGTTTACTTAGCATTAGGGATATGGTTAGGGTTCAGGTTAGGGTAGGAATAGGGTGAGTGTTTGGTTTACGTTTAGGGTTAGGGTTAGTGTTAGTGTTAGGGTTAAGGTAAGTGTTAGCATTAGGGTTAGGGTTAAGTTTAGGGTCAGTGATAGTGTTAGAATTAGGCTTGGGTTATCTTTAGTGTTACAGTTAGGATTAGGGTTTGTGTTAGGATTAGGCTTAGAGATAGTGTTAGGGTTAGGGTTAGATTTAGGGTTAGGCTTACTGTTAGTTTTAGGGTTAGGGTTATGAATAGTGTTAGGGTTAGGCATAGGATTAGAGTTAGTGTTAGGGTTAAGGTTAAGGTTAGTGTTAGTGTCATGGTTAGGTTTAAGGTTAGGTTTAGTTTTACTATATGGGTTAGTGTTAGGTTTAATGTTTGGGTTAGTGTTAGGGTTAGGGTTCGGGTTGGGTTTAGAGTTATGATTAGCGTTAGGGTTAGCATTGTCTTCTGTGTTAGGATTAGGGTTAGGTTTAGGTTTTGTGTTTGGGTTAGGTTTAGGGTTCGCATTACAGTTAGTATTAGGGTTAGAGTTAGTGTTAGGTTTAGGGTTATTGTTAGGGTTAGGTTAGGGTTGAGGTTAGTGTTAGGGTTAGTATTATGGTTATGTTTAGTGTTAGGGTTAGTGTTAGGTTTAGGGTTAGGTTTAAGCTTAGGTTTAAAAATAGGGTTAGGGTTAGTATTAGGGTTAGAATTAGTGTTAGGTTTAGGGTTAAACTTAGGGTTAGGTTTATGTCAGGGTTAGGGTTACAGTTAGGTTAGGGTTAGGGTTAGTGTTTGGATTAGGGTTAGGTTTAGTTTTAGATTTATGGTTAGTGTTAAAGATAGAGTATGGTTATCGTTAAGTTTAGGGTTAGTTTTAGGTTTTGCGTTAGAGTTAGGTTTACTCTTAGGGCTAGTGTCAGCGTTAAGATTAGGTTTACGGTTAGTGTTATGGTTATGATTAGGGTTAGGGTTACGTTTAGGGTTAGGATTCATGTTAGGTTTAGGGTTAGGGTTTGTCTTAGGGTTATATTGAGGGTTACAGTGAGGGTTAGGGTAAAAATTACTGTTAGAGTTAGTGTTAGGAATAGTGTTTGGGTAAGAGTTAGTTTGGGGTTTAGGCTTAGTGTTAGGGTTAAGGTTAGGGATAGCGTTAGGATTAGAGTAAGGGTGAGATTTAAGGTTAGCGTTAGGGTTAGGGTTAGGGTTAGGGTTAGGATTACGGTTATGGTAAAGATTACATTTAGGGTTAGGGTTAGGATTAGGGTTAGTATTAGGGTACTGTAGGTTTACGGTTAGTGTTAGAGATAGATTAGGTTTAGGTTTAGTGTTAGGGTTAGGGTTAAGGTTAATGTTAGGGTCAGATTTATGATTCGTGTAAAGGTTAGGTTTAGTTAGTGTTAGTGTTAGGGTTTACGTTAGGGTTACGGTTAGTGTTAGGTTAGTGTTAGGTTAAGGCTTAGTTTAAGGGTTAGGGTTAGGGTTATGGTTATGGTTAGGGTTAGGGTTCATGTTAGCATTAGGGTTTGAGTTAGTGTTAGGGTTACACTTAGGTTTAAGTTTACATTTATTGATAGTGTTTGGGTTAGGCTTTGGAATATTGTTAGGATTAGGTATAGGTTTAGGGTTAGTATTAGGGTTAGGCCTAGGGTTAGGATATAGGGTTAGTGTTATGGATAGGATTAATATTATGGTTAGGGTTCGTGTTAGGTTTATGGTTAGGGTATGATTAGGGTTAGTTTTAGATTTAGGGTTAGGGTTATTGTTTGGGTTAGGGTTAGGGTCCGTTTTAGAGTTAGGGTTAGGGTTAGAGTTAGTGTTAGGATTACTTTTAGGGTGAAGAATATGTTTTGTGTTAGGGTAAGGATTAGGGTTAGGGTTTGTGTTAAGAGATAGGGTAAGGTTTATGGTTATAGTTAGTATCATTGTTAGAGTGAGGCTTAGGGTTAGTTTTAGGCTTAGGTTAATGGTTACACATAGGTTAAGGTTAGTATTCGGGTTAGGGTTAGGGTTATGTTTAGAATTAGTGTTAGGTTTTGGGTTAGAGTTTGGGTTAGGTTTAGTGATAGGGTTGGGGTTGTGGTTAGGGTTAGTGTTAGGGATATGGTTTGGGTTAGGGTTAGGTTTACATTAGGCTTAGGATTAGGTTTATTTTTAGGGTTATGGTTATTTGTAGGGTTAGTCTTAGCGTTAGGGTTTGTGTTAGGGTTATGTTTGTGGTTAGGGTTTGTGTTACAATTAGGTTTAGGGTTAAGGTTCATGGTAGGGTTAGGGTTAGTGTTAGGTTTAGTTTTAGGTTTAGGGTTACTTTTACGGTTGGTGTTAGGATTAGAATTAGGTTTAGGAATTGGGTTCGTGTTAGGGTTAGGGTTAGGGTTAGTGTTAGGGTTAGGGTTAAATTTAGGTTTAGTCTTAGTTTTAGTGTTAGGTTTATGTTTAGGTTTAGGATTAGAAATAGTGTTAGCGTTAGGGATAGGTTTAGGTTTAGTGTTTGGAATAGGGTTAATGTTAGGCTTAGTGTTAAGTTTCGGGTTAAGTTAGGGATAGCATTACGGTTAGTATTAGGGTTAGAATTAGTGTTAGGGTTAGGTTTAATTTTAGGGTTATGATTAGTGTCAGGGTTAGTGTTAGGGTTAGGGTTAGGTTAGGTTTAGTAGTAGGTTTTTGGTTAGGTTTATGGTTACTCTCAGATTAAGGTTAGGGTTAGTGTTAGGTTAAGGGTTAGGTTAAGGGATAGGGTTCATTTTACGTTTAGTGTTAGGTTTAGAGTTAGAGTTAGGGTTAGATTTAGCGTTAGAGTTACTTGTAGGGTTAGTGTTAGGGTTATGGTTAGTATTAGGGTTTGGGTTAGGGTTTGTATTAGGATTACGGTTACAATTTGAGTTTGTATTAGCGTTAGGGTTAGGGTTCGTGTTAGGGTTAGGGTTAGGTTTAGGATTAGGGTTAGTGTTCAGGTTATGGTTAGAATTAGGTTTAGGGTTGGGTTTAGGGTTAGAGTTAGTGTTATTGTTAAGGTTATTGTTAGGGTTAGTGTTATGGTTAGGATTAGGGTTAGTATTAGGATTAGGGTTATGGTTAAGATTATGGTTAGGGTTAGGGTTAGGATTAAAGTTAGCGTTAGGTTTAGGTTTAAGGTTAGGGTTAGGATTAGGGTTAGTTTAGCATTTCTTTTAGGGTTTGGGTTATTGTTAATATTAATGTTAGGGTTTGGGTTGGGATTACGGATAGAATTAGCGTTAGGTTGGGGTTAGGCTTAGGGGTAGTGTAAGGGTTAAGGTTACGGTTAGGGTTAGTGTTAGACTTTGGGTGTTACGGTTAGTGTTTGGGTTGTGTTAGGTTTAGGGTTAGTGTTAGGATAAGCATTAGGGTTAGGGTTAGGTTTAGTGTTAGGGTCATTTTTAAGTTTAGGGTTAGTGTTAGGGTTGTGGTAAGGGTTAGGTTCAGTGTTAGGGTTAGGTTATGGTTAGTGTTATGTTTAGGCTTAGGTTAAGTGTTAGGGTTAGATTTAGGGTTAGGTTAGGTTTAGGTTTAGTGTTAGGGTTAGGGTTAATATTTGTGTTAGTGTTAGAGTTGAGGTTGGACTTAGGGTTTGTGTTAGGTTTAGGGAGAGAGTTACATTAAGGTTATACTTAGGATTAGGATTAGGGTTAGGGTTATGTTTAGAGTTAGGTTTAAGTTTAGAATTTGTGTTAGGGTTAGCATTAGGGTTAGGATTAGGGTTAGTGTTAGTTTTAGGGTTAGGGTTAGGGTTAGGGTTAGTGTTAGGTTTAGGATTAGGGTTAGAGTTAGCTATATGGTTAGGGTTAAATTCATGGTTACTATAAGTGTTAGGGTTAGTGTTTGTTAGATTTAGGTTTTGGGTTAGGTTTGAGATTAAGGTTAGTGTTAGGTTTAAGGTTACGGTTAGGGTTAGTTTTAGTTTTCAGTTAGGGTTAGGGCTAATGTTAGGGATGGGTCTTGTTTAGAGTTAGTGTTAATGTTAGCATTGGGGGTAGAATTAGGGTTAGTGTTACAATTAAGGCTAGGGTTTGGGTTAGGGATATTCTTAGGGTTAGGTTTAGTGTTAGTGTTAGTGTTAGGGTTAGGGTTAAGGTTAGGATTTGTGTTAGGGCTCTGGTTATTTTTAATGTTAGGGTTAGTGTTAGTATTTGTGCTAGGGTTAGGGTTAGGGATACTCTTAGGATTTGTTTTAGGTTTAGTGTTAAAATTAGTGTTAGCGTTAAGGTTTGTGTTAGGGTTATTTTTAGTTTAGGGTTAGGGTTAGAGTTACAGTTAGTGATAGTGTTAGGTTAGCTTTAGGGTTATGGTTATTGTTAGGTTTAGGGTTAAGATTCATCTTAGTGTTAGGGTTAGGGTTAGTGTTAAAATTAGGGTTAGGGTTAAGTTTAGGGTTAGTGTTACTGTTAGAGTTAGGGTGAAGGATGGTGTTAATTTTAAGAATAGGTTTAGGGTTAGTGTTAGGGTTAGGGTTAGGTTTAGATAAGTGTTACGGTTAGAGTTAGGTTTAGGGTTAGGGTGAGTGTTAGGGTTAGGGTGAGTGTTAGGGTAAGGGTTAGGGTTAGGGTTAGGGATAGGGTTAGTGTTAGGGTTAGGGTTATGGTTTGGGTTAGGGTTAGGGTTCGGGTTATGGTTTGGTTTACCCTTAGGGTTATGGTTAATGTTAGGGCTAGGGTTATGGTTAGGATTAGTGTTAGAGTTAGGGTGAATTTTAGTGTTTACTTTTGCATTAGATTTATTGTAAGGGTTAGTGTTAGGTTTAGGGTTAGGTTGAGGGTTATGGTGAGTGTTAGGGTTAGAGATAGGTTTAGAGGTAGTGTTAGGGTTAGGGACAGGTTTACAGCTAGTGTTAGGGTTAGGGACAGGGTTAGTGTTATGCTTATGGTTAGGGTTAGGTTTAGAATTAGTGTTAGTTTTAGGGTTTGTTTTAGAGTTTGTTAAAGGCTAAGAATTGGGGTTAATGGTAGGGTTAGGGTTAGTTTTAGGGTTAGGGTTAAGTTTTGGGTTAGAGTCAGGTTTAGAGTTAGGGCCAGGGTTAGTATTAAGTTGAGTGTTAGGGTTTGAGTTCGGGTTTGTGTTATGTTTAGGGTTATAGTTATGGTTAGAATTAGTGATCGGATTAGGGCTGGGGTTAGATTTACTGTTAGGTTTAGGGTGAGAGTTAGTGTTAGAGTTACTCTTAGAGTTAGGTTTAGGGTGAAGGTTAGGGTTAGTGTTATGGTTAGGGACAGGGTTAAGGTTAGGGTTAGGGCTGGAGATGTGTCTCAAGTGGTAGCCCACTTGCTTGGCATGCGTGCGGCCCGGGTTCAAACCTCAGCACCACGTACCAAAAAAAAAAACAAAAAAAAAAACAAAGATGTTGTGTTTGCTGAAAACTAAAAAAATAAATATTAAAAAAATTCTCTCTCTCACTCTCTTTAAAATAAAAGGTTAGGATTAGGGTTAGGGTGAGTGTTTGGGTTAGTGTTTATGTTAAGTTGTGAGTTAGTGATAATGTAAGGGTTAGGGTTAGGGTTGGTGTAGTGTTATGGTTAGGGTTACGGTTTGTGTTAGGGTTTGTGATAGAGTTAGCATTGGAATTAGGGTTAAGATTACCATTAGGGTTATGGTTAGGGTTAGTGTTAGAATAAAGGTTACGGTTATGACTAGGGTTAAAGTTTGGGTTAGGGTTAGGGTTAGTGTTAGGATTGTGTCACGGTTAGTTTTAGTGTTAGGGTTAGCATTAGGGTTAGGTTTAGTGTTATTTTATGGTTAGCATTAGGGTTAGGGTAAGGTTTTGGTTACTGCAAGGGTTAGGATTAGGGTTAGGGTAAATGTTACTGTTAGGGTTATGGTTAGGGTGAGGATTAGTGTTAAAGCTAGGGTTAGGGTAAGAGGTAGGTTTAGTTTTAGGTTTAGGATTACTGTTTGTGTTAGCGTTAAGTTTAGGGTAAAAGTTAAGGTTTGTGTTAGGTTTTGCCTTAAAGTTACGGTTAGCAATAGGGTTAGGATTAGGATTAGTTTTACTGTTAGTGATAGGGTTAGGGTTAGTGTTATGTTTAGGGTTATTATTAGGGTTAGGTTTTTTCTTAGAGTTAGTGTTATGGTTAAGATTAGAGTTAGGGTTAGGGTAAGGTTTAGGTTAAAGTTTAGGGTTAGGTTAGGATTAGGGTTAGGGTTAGTGTTAGGGTTACTTTTAGGGTTTGGGTTAGTGTTAGGGTTAGGGTTTGTGTTGTTTCGATATAAGGTGTTAGGTTATGTTTATGAGTAGGATTAGGGTTAAGGTTAGGGTTAGTGTTAGTGTTAGGGTTTGCATTAGGGTTAGGGTTAGGGTTAGGGTTCGGGTTAGTATTAGTGATTGGTTTTGCGTTAGGGTTAGTGTTAGCATTAGGTTTAGTTTTAATTATAGGGTTACGGTTAGTGTTAGGGTTAGCATTAGGTTTAGGATTAGTGTTAGGATTAGGGTTAGGGTTCATGTTAGTGTTATGGTTAGTGGTAGTTTTTGTGTTAGTTTTAGTGATAGGGTTTATATTCGGTTTAAGTTTAGGGTAAGTGTTAGATTAGGTTTAGGGTTAGTGTTAGGGTTATGTTTAGGGTTAGAGTTAGGTTGAGTATTAGTGTTAGGATTAAGGTTAATTTGAGGGTTAGTAATAGGGCTAGGGTTAGTGTTACATTTAGGGTTATGGTTAGGGTTAGGTTTTGTCTTAGGGTTAGTGTTATGATTAAGATTAGAGTTAGGGTTAGTGTTCAGGTTAGGGTAAGTTTTAGGAATGGGTTAAGGGTTAGTTATAGGTTTTTGTTGGGTTTGGTTTTAGGTACAGGGTTAGGGTTAGTGTTAGAATTAGGGTTAGAGTTAAGATAAGGTATAATGTTTGGTTTGGCAATAGGTTTAGAGTTAGGCTTACGGTTAGGGTTTCTGTTAGTGTTAGTGTTAGAGTTATGGTTAGTTTTTAAAATTAGGGTTAGTGTAAGGGTTACTTTTATATTTAAGGTTAGGTTTAAGGATAGGGTTAGTGTTAGGCTTAGCGTTAGATTTAGGTTTAGAATTAGAGTTAGGGTTAGTGTTAGGCATAGAATTAGGTTAGTTTTAGGTTTAGTGTTAAAGTTAGGGTTAGGGTTAGTGTTAGTTTTATGATTAGGGTTAGGTTTCGTGTTATCGTTAGGGTTATTGTTAGGTTTAGGGTTAGGTTTATTGTTCTGGTCAGGGTAAAATTTAGGGTTAGGTAAGGTTTAGGGTTAGGTTGACTGTTAGGTTTAGGGTTATGGTTAGTGTTAGGGTTAGGCTTTGGGTTAAAGTTAGGGTTAGGGTTAGTGATAGGGTTAGTGTTAGGTTTTGTGTTAGATTTAGGGTTAGTCTTAGGGTTAGGATTGGTGTTAAGGTTAGTGTTATCATTAGGGATAGGGTTAGGTTTAGTGTTAGGTTTAGGGTTAGTGTTTGTTTTAGTGTTAAGGTTAGGGTTAGTGTTAGTGTTAGGGTTACAGTTAGGTTTAGGGTTAGTGTTAGGATTAGTGCTAGTGTTAGGGTTTGCAATAGGATTAGTGTTAGGGTTAAATTTAATGTTAGGGTTAGTGTTAGGTTTAGCGTTAGAGTTATTGATTGGGATAGGGTTAGGTTTAGGGTTACATTTAGGGTTAGTGTTAGGATTAGTGCTAGTGTTAGGGTTTGCAATAGGATTAGTGTTAGGGTTAATTTTAATGTTAGGGTTAGTGTTAGGTTTAGAGTTAGAGTTATTGATTGGGATAGGGTTAGGTTTAGGGTTACACTTAGGGTTAGTGTTAGGGTTAGGATTCAGGTTCGTCTTAGGGTTAGGGTTAGGGATACTGTTAGGTTTAGGGTTAGGGTTAGTGTTAGGGATAGTTTCAGGGTTAGGGTTTGTGTTATGGTTATGGTTAGGGATAGGGTTAAGGTTAGAGTTAGTGTTGGGTTCAGCAAAGGGTATACAATAAGTGTGAGTCTGGGTTAGGTTTAGGTTTAGTGTAACAAATAGGGATAGAGTTTGTCTTAGGGTTAATGTTAGAGTTAGGGATACTCTTAGGGTTAGTGTTATGGTAAGGGTTAGGATTTGGCTTATGTTAAGTGTTAGGGTTAGTTTTTGAGGAAGGTTTAGTGTTAGAGTTAGGGATAGATTTAGAGTTAGGTTTAGGGTTAGGGTTAGTGTTAGGTTAAGGTTTAGGATTAGTGTTAGTGTAAGTGTTAGAGTTAGTTTAAGAGTTAGGACTAGGGTTATGGTTATGGTTAGTTTTAGGGTAACTGTTAGCGTTAGGGTTAAGGTTAGGGGTTGTGTTAGAGTTAGGTTTAGGATTAGGGTTAGGGTTGTGGATAGGATTAGGGTTAGAATTAGGGTTAGGTTAGGGTTAGCGTAAGTGTTAGGGTTACAGTTAAGGTTACTATTAGTGCTAGGTTTAGGTTTAGGGTTAGGGTTGATGTTAGGGTTAAGGTTAGGGTAACATTTAAGTTTAGGGTCAGTGATATGCTTATTTTTGGAGTTAGGGTTAGAGTTATGTTTAGTGTTTGGGTGAGGGATAGGTTTAGGGTGAGTTACCGGTTAGGGTTATGATAAGTTTAAAATTATGGTTTGGGTTTGTCTCCAGTTTATGGTTAGTGTTAGAATTAGGGTTAGGGCAAGGTTAGGGTTAGGTTTAGGGTTTGTGTTAGGGTTACTGTTAGGTTAGGATTGGGATTACGATTAGGATTAGCATTAGGCTTAGGGTTAGGGTTGTGTTAGAATTAAGGTAAGGGATAGGGTTCGTGTTAGGGTTTGGGTTAGGTTTAGGGTTACTGTTAGGGTTAGGTTTAGTGTTAGGTTTAGGGTTAGCCTTAGGTTTAGGGTTAGTGTTAGGGTTAGTGTTAGTGTTAGGGTTAGGGTTAGTGTTAGGTTTCAGGTTATGGTTAGGGTTAGGGTTAGTGTTACGGTTATGGTTAGTGTTAGTGTTAGGGTTAGGGTTAGGATTAGCAATAGGTTTAGTTTTAGGTTTAGGGTTAGTGTTAGGGTGAGTGTTAAGACTAGGGTTAGTTTTAGGGTCAGGGTTAGGGTTACCATAATAATTAGAGTTAGTTTTAAAGTTAAAGTTATAATTGGATTTACGGTTAGTGTTAGTGTTAGGGTTAAGGTTAGGCTTAGGTTCAGGGTTAGGTTAGGGTTAGGGTTAGGGTAAATTTTTGTGTTAGGGTTAGATTTAGGTTAGGTTTAGGGTTAGTTAGGGGTTGGTTTAGGTTTAGGGTTAAGGTAAGTTTTAGGATTAATGTTAGGGTTAGAATTAGGTTTAGGTTTAGGGTTATGGTTAAATTAAGGTTAGGGTTATTGTTAGGTTTAGGGTTAGGTTTGTGTTAGTTTTAGGGTTCCAGTTTGGTTTTGGGTTAGGGTTAGTGTTAAGGTTAGCATGAGGATTAGTGTTAGGGTTAGGGTTAGGTTTAGTGTTTGGGATAGTGTTACGTATAGGGTTAGGTTCAGTGTTAGGCTTAGTTTTAGGACTAGAGTTAGTGTTTGGTTAGTGTTAGGGTTAGAGTAAGTTTTAGGTTTAGGGATATGGTTAGCGTTAGGTTTAGTGTTAGGTTCGGTTTTAGGATTAGGGTTAGTGTTAAGTTTAGCATTTAACTTAAGGTTAGGTTTAGGGTTAGTGTTAGGGTTCTTTTAGCATTAGGATTAGTGTTAGGTTAGGATTACAGTTAGGATTAAGATGAGGGTTATGGTTAGTGTTAGGATTATGGTTAGGGTTAGGGTTAGTGTTAGGGTTACGGTTAGGTTTAGGGTTAGTGTTAGTGTTAGGGTTATGATTAGGATTAGGGTTAGGTTTAAGGTTAGTGTTAGTGTTAGGTTTTGCATTAAGGTTAGTGTTAGGGTTAGCATTAGAATTAGGGTTAAAGTTAGTGTTATGGTTTGGGTTAATGTTAGAATTAGGGTTAGTGTTATGGTTAGGGTTAGCATTAGGAATAGGGTTAGTGTTAGTGTTAGGGTTAGGATTATGGTTAAGGTTACGATTAGTGTTATGGTTTGGGTTAGGGTTAAAATTAAGATTACTGTTAGGTTTAGTGTTAGTGTTAGTTTTAGTGTTAGTGTTAGTGTTAGGATTACGGTTCATCTTAGAGTTAGGGTTAGGGTTAGTGTTATGGTTAGAGATAGATTTATGGATGGGGTAAATTTCAGTGTTAGTGTTAGAGTTAGAGTTAGGGATAATGTTAGGTTTAGGGATATTTTTAAGGTTAGTTTTAGGATTATGATTAGGGTTAGTGTTGGTGTTGCTGTTAGGGTTAGTGTTAGGGTGAGTGTTATGATTAGTGTTAAATTCAGGGATAGGGAAAGAGTTAGTATTCGTGTTAGAATTAGTGGTTAGTGTAACGGTTTGTGTTAGTTTTAGGGTTAAGTTTAGGGTTAGGGTTACGGTTAGTGTTAGAATTAATATTAGGGTTAGAGTTAGGTTTAAGGTTAGTGTTACAATTAGAGTTAGGGTAAGGGTTAGTTTTAGAGTTAGGGTTAGGCTTAGGGTTAGGATTAGGGTTTGTGTGAGGGTTAGGGTTACGGTTAGTGTTAGGGTTAGGGTTAGGGTTAGGGTTGGTAAGGGTTGTGGTTAGTGTTAGGGATAATGTTAGGGTTAGGGATATTTTTAAGTTTAGTGTTAGGATTACAATTACGTTAGGGCTGGTGTTAATGTTAGGGTTAAAGATAAGGTTAGAGTTGGTGTTTGGGTTAGGGATAGGGTTAGGTTTAGAGCTAGGGTTAAGGATATGTATAGCATTAGGGTTAGTGTAAGGGTAAAAGTTAGGGTTTTGTTTAGGGTTAGTTTAAGAGTTAGGTTTTGGGCTAGGGTAAGGGTTAGTGTTAAGGTTAATGTTAGGTTTAGTGTTAGGGATTGTTTTAGGTTTAGGGTTAGGTTAAGGGGTTGTGTTAGGGTTAGGTTTTGGGCTAGGGTAAGGGTTAGTGTAAAGGTTAGTGTTAGATTTAAGATTAGGGTTTGTTTTAGGTTTAGGGCTGATTAAGGTGTTGTGTTAGGGTTAGGTTTAGTGTTAGGGTTAGGTTTATGTTTAGGGTTAGGGTTATGTACAAGATTAGGTTTAAATTTAAGGTTACAGTTAGGTGTAGGTTTAGTGTAAAGGTTATTGAAAGGGTTAGGGTTAGGGTTTGTGTTAGGTGTAGGGTTTGGTTTCGGGGTTGTGTTAGGATTAGGTTTAATGTTAGGGTTAGGGTTATAAATAGGATTAAGTTTACATTTAGGGTTAGGGTTAGTGTTAGGTTTAGGGTTAGGTTATGTTTAGGTTTAGGGTTAGTGATAGTGTTACGGTTGGGGTTAGGGTTTGTGTTAGGATTCAGGTTAGGGTTAGTGTTAATGTTAGTGATAGGGTTAGGTTTAGGGTTAGGGTTAGGTTACGTTTAAGGTTATGGTTTGGGTTAGGGTTTGTTTTAGGGTTAGTGTTAGGGTTACTGTTATGGTTAGGGTTAGGGTTATTGTTAGCGTTGGTGTTAGGTTTATTTTTAGGGTTAGTGTTAGGGTTAGTGTTAAAATTAGTGATAGGTTTAGCATTAGGTTTAGGGTTAGTGTTAGGGTTAGAGTTATGGCCAGGGTAAGTTTTAGGGTTAGTGTAGGGTTACCATTGGAATTAGTGTAGGGTTAAGGTTAGAATTTAAGTCAGGGTTAGGTATAGTGTTAGGGTTAGGGTTAGGCTTAGGTTTAGGGTTAGGTTAGGGTTAGGGTAAGGGTAAGGGTTTGTGTTAGGGTTAAATTTAGAGTTAGGTTTAGGGTTAGTTTTGGGGTTTGGGTTAGGTTGAGGGTTAAGGTAAGTTTTAGGTTTAGGGTTAGAATTAGGGTAGGGAAGTGTTAGGGTTAGGGTTATGGCCAGGGTTAGTTTTAGTGTTAGTGTAGGGTTACCATAACAGTTAGAATTAGTGTTAGGGTTAAGGTTAGAATTTAAGTTAGGGTTAGGGATAGTGTTAGGGTTAGGGTTAAGCTTAGGTTTAGGGTTAGGTCAGGGTTAGTGTAAGGGTAAGGGTTTGTGTTAGGGTTAGATTTAGAGTTAGGTTTAGGGTTAGTTTTAGGGTTTGGGTTAGGTTTAGGGTTAAGGTAAGTTTTAGGGTTAGGGTTAGAATTAGGGTGGGTTTAGTGTTAGAGTTAGGGTTAGGGTTAGTGTTAGGGTTTGTGTTAGGTTTAGGGTTAGAGTTATGGTTATGGTTAGGGTTAGGGTTAGTTTAGGGTATGCATTGGGGTTAGGTTAGGGTTAGGGTTATGATTAGGGTTAGGGTTTGTTTTAGTTTTAGGGTTATTGTTAGGTTTAAAGTTAGGGTTAGTTTTAGGTTTAGAGTTAGTGTTAGGATTAGGAGTTTTGTTATGTTTATGATTCAGGTTAGGTTTTTGTTTATGGTTAGTATTAGGATTAGAATTAGCATTAGAGTAAATGTTATTATTAGTGTTAGAGTTACTGTTAGAGTTAGGGTTAGGTTTTGGGATATATTTTGGGTGAGTGTTAGTATGAAGCTTACTGTTAGGTTTATTGTTATGATTAGATTTCGGGTTTGGGTTAAAGTTAAGTTTAGGGTTCGGATGATTGTTAGGTTTAGGGTTAGGATTAGTATTAGGGTTACTGTTAGTGTTAGGGTTTAGTTTAGGGATAGTGTTAGGTTAGGGTTAGGTTTAGGTTTCGTGTTAGGGTTAGGATAGTGTTAGGTTTCGGGATAAGGTTAGTGTAACAGGTAGCGTTAGGATTAGTGTTTGGGTTGGATTAGGGTTAGTGTTAGTGTAACTGTTCGGTTTAGGGTTAGGGTGACGGTTAGAGTTAGTTTTACGGTTAGGTTTAGGGTTATGCTTAGTGTTAGGGTAAGGATTAGGTTTTGTGTTTGTGTTAGGGTTGGCTTTCCAGTTAGGTTTCCAGTTACTCTTAGGATTCAGGTAGGGTTAGTGTTAGGGTTAGGGTAAAGTTAGGGTACGTGTTAGGGTTAGCGTTTGTGTTAGGTTTAGATTTAGGTTTAGGGTTAGGGTTAGGGTTAGTGTTATTTTTAGTGTTAGGATTAGGGTTAGGGTTAGTGTTAAAGTTAGGGTTAGTGTAAGGTTTAGGTTTAGGGTTATGGTTAGGTTTAATTATAGGGTTAGGATTAGTTTTAGGTTTAGTATTAGGTAAGGTTTATGGTTATTGTTAGGGAACTAGTTAGGCTTAGGTTTAGAGTTAGGTTTAGTATTAGGGTGAGGTTCAAGATAGGGATTGGGTGAGGGTTAGGAGTAGTTTAAGAATTAGAATTAGGGTTAGTGTTACTGTTAGTGTAATGGTTAGTGTTAGGGTTAGGGTTAGTTTTGTTTTAGGTTGAGGGTTAGGTTTAGGGTTTGAGTTAGGGTTAGAGTTTGGGTTAGAGTTGGATTAGGTTTAGAGTTAGGGTTAAGTTTAAGGTTAGGGATAGTGTTAGCGTTAAGAATAGGTTTAGGCTAAGGGTTAGGTTTAGGGTTAGTTTTAGGGTAAGGATTAGGGTTAGGTTTAGTGTTAGGAGTAGGGTTAGGATTAGTGTTAGTGATACAGTTAGGTTTAGGATTAGGGTTAGTTTTAGATTTAGTTTTAGTGTTAGGTTTTGGGTTAGGGTTACTTTAGGTTTATTAATAGGGTTAGGGTTCCTGTAAGTTTTAGGGTTCATTGTAGGCTTTGGGTTAGGGTTTGTGTTAGGGTTAGGTTTAGAGTTAGGTTTAGGGTTTGTGTTAGACTTAAAATTAGGGTTAAGGTTAGTGTTAGTGTTATGATTAGGGTTTGTGTAAGGGTTATTGTCAGGGTGAGCATTAGGGTTAGGTTTAGGATTATGGTTAGTGTTAGGGTTGGTGTTCGTGTTATGGTTATGGTTAGTGTTAGATTTAGGGTTAGGTTTAGTGTTAGTGTTTGGTTTAGGGTTAGGGATAGGGTTAGGGTTGGTGTTAGGGTTAGGGATAAGGTTATGATTTGAATTACGATTCGGATTATTGTTACGGTTAAGGTTAGTGTTAGGGTTAGAATTAGTGTTAGGTTAAGGGTTAGCATTAGGGTTAGGTAAGGGTAAGTGTTAATGTTAGTTTGGGGTACGTTTGTTGTTTGGGTTATGATTAGTGTTATGTTTAGGGTTAGGGTTAGAGTTTCTGTTAGGTTTAGGGTTAGGTTGTCGGTTTGAGTTAAGGTTACTGTTAGGGTTAGTGTTAGCGTACGTGTTAGGGTGAGAGCTAGGTTTAGTGTCAGGTTTAGGAGTAAGATTTTGATTAGAGTTGTGTTAGGATTAGTGTTTTGCTTAGGTTGAGAGTTAGGTTTATGGTTTGTTTTAGGGTTAGGGTTAGAGATAGTGTTAGGGATAGGTTTAGGTTGAAGGTGAGGTTTAGAGTAAGGGTTAGGATTAGGGTTATGGTTAGGATTAGTTATGTTTAGGGTTATGGTTGGTGTTAGTGTTAGGTTTAGGGCTTAGGATTAGGGTTAGTGTTAGTGTTTTGGTTACAATTAGGTTTTGGTTTGAGGTTAGGGTTAGTGTTAAGTTTAGGTATTTTGTTATGGTTAGGGTTAGGATTACTTTTAGTTTTAGGATTAGGGTTAGAGTTAGGGTTAGGTTTAGGATTAGAGTAAGGTTTAGGTTTAGGATTAGTGTTAGTGTTAGGGTTTGGGTTAGGGTTAGGTTTCCAGTTAGTGTTAGGGTTAGTGTCAAAGTTCGGGTTAGGGTTCGTTTTAGGGATAGTTTTAGGGTTAGTGTTAGGGTTAGGGTTATGGTTTGTGTTAGGGTTAGGGCTAGGGTTAGGATTTTTGTTAGGGTTAGGTTTAGGTTTAAGGTTGGATTATGGTTAGAGTTAGGGTTAGGGTTAGGGTTAGGTTTAGTGTTAGGGTTAAGTGTAGGGTGAGTGTTAGTTTTTGTGTTAGTTTTAGGGTTAGAGTTAGTTTTAGGGTTAGAGTTAGTGTTAAAATAAGGGTTATGGTTAGGTTTAGGGTTACGGTTAGTGATAGGGTTAGGATTATGCTTAGGGTTACCATTAGGGTGAGGTTTAGGTTTAGTGTTTGGGTTAGTGTTAAAGTTAGTGTTAGGATTAGGTAAGGATTAGGGTTAGAGTTAGCTTAGGGTTAGGATTATGGTTTGGGTTAAGGTTTATGTTAGGTTTACGGGTAGGATTAGAGGCAGGGTTGTGGTTACCGTTAAGGTTAAGTTTAGGGTTAGGGTTCGTGTTAGGTTTAGGGTTGGTGTTAGTGTAAGGGTAAAAGTTAGAGTAAGTGTTAAGTTTAGGGTTAGTGTTAGGATTAGTGTTTGGTTTAGGGTTTGATTTAGGATTACTGTTAGTGTTGGTGTTAGGGTTAGGGTTAGTGTTATGGTTAGTGTTAGGTTTAGGTTAGGGTTAGGGTTAAGGTTAGATTAAGATTAGGGTTAGGTTTAGGGTTAAGTTTAGGGTTCGTGTTAGGTTTAGGGTTAGGGTTAAGTTAGGGTTATGGTTAGGTTGCGGATTAGTGTTTGCTTTAGGGTTAGAATTAGAATTAGTTTTAGTGTTAGTGTTAGGGTTAGGGTTAGGATTAGGGTTAGTATTAGGTTTAGGTTAGGGTTAGGGTTATAGTTTGGCTAAGATTTGGGTTAGGTTTAGGGTTAGGTTTAGACTTAGGATTAGGGTTACAGTTAGGGTTAGGGTTAGTGATAGGTTTAAGGTTAGGTTTAGAGTTAGGGTTAGTGTTCGATTTAGGATTACAGTTAGTGTTATGGTTAGCTTTAGGGTTACGTTTAGGGTTAAGATTAGGGTTAGGGTTAGGGTTAGGTTTAGTATTAGGGTTCGGGATAGAGTTTGTGTTAAGTTTAGGGTTAGGGTTAATGTTAGGTTTTGGGTTAGTGTTAGGGTTAGTGTTAGTGTTTGGGTTAAGGTTAGGATTTGGGTTAGGGTTAGGGTGACGGTTAATGTAAATTTAGGTTAAGAATTAGGGTTAGGTTACGGTTTGGGTTTTGGTTAAGTTTACGATTTATGTTATGATTAGTGTTAGGTTTAGGATTAGAGTTAGGGTTGCAGGTAGGATTAAGGTTAGTGTTAGTGTTAGGGATAGTGTTAGGGTTAGAATTAGGGTTAGGGTTAGGGTTTGTGTTAGGTTTAGCCTTAGTATAAGGTTTAGGTTTAGGGTTATAATCAGTTTTAGTGATAGGGTTAGGGTTAGGGTGAGTATTAGGTTTAGAGTTATGGTTAGTGTTAGGATTAGGGTTAAGGTAGGGTTAGGGTTACCGTTATAGTTAGTTTTGGGGTTGGGGTTATGTTTGGGTTTAGGATTTGTGTTAAGGATAGGGTTAGGGTTAGATTTAGGTTTTGGTTAGGGTTTGGCTTAGGGTCCGTGTTAGGGTTAGGGATAGCGTTAGTGTTAGATTGAGGTTTAGGGTTATTGTTAGGGTTACAGTTAGAATTAGCATTAGTGTTTGGTTTATTGTTATAATTAGGCTTAGGTTTAGAGTTGGGGTTAGGATTATGGTTAATGTCAGGTTTAGAATTAGATATAGTTTTAATGTAATGGTTAGGGTTAGAGATAAGGTTAGGGTTGGGGTTAGTATTAGGTTTAGGGTTAGGGTTTGGTTTAGGTTTCGGGTTAGGGTTAGGATTGATGTTATCTTAAGGGTTAAGGTTACTCTTAAGGTTAGGTAACGGTTAGGGTTAGAGTTACGGTTAGTGTTATGGTTAGGATTAGGGTTAGATTTAGGGTTAGGATTATGGTGAGTATTAGGTGTCGGGTTAGGGTTAGGTTTTGTGTGAAGTTTAGGTTTAGGGATAGGTTTAGGGTTAGGGTTAGGGTTAGGGTTAGGGTTAGGTTTACGGTAAGAATTATGGTTACTGTTAGGGTTAGGGTTAGATTTTGTGTTAGAGTTAGGTTTAGGGTTAGTGTATGGTTTAGGATTAGGGTTAGAGTTAGGGTTAGTTTTAGAGTTAGAGCTAGTGATTGGGTTAGGTTTAGGGTTAGGGTAATGGTTAGAGTTAGGGTTAGCGTTAGGATAAGGGTTAGTGTTAGGTTTGTTTTAGAGTTAGGGTAAGTTTAGGGTTAGGGTTTTGGTTAGGGTTATGGTTTGTGTTATGGTTAGGGTTAGGTTTGGGTTTGGGTTAGTGTTAGGGTAAATGTCCGGTTAAGATTAGGGTTAGTCTTAGGGTTAGGGTTAGGTTCTAAGTAAAATTTAGGGTTAGGGTTAAGGTTATGTTTGGAGTTAGTGTTACTGTTAGGTTTAGGGTTTTGGTGAGTGTTACGCTTAAGTTTAGGGTTAGAGTTAAGGTTAGTTTTAGGTTTAGGGTTAGTGTTATAATTAGGATTAGGATTAAGGTTAGGTTTAGGGTTAGGGTTTAGATTAGAGTTATGGTTAGGGTTAGCTTTACTTAGTGTTAGGGTTAGTGTTAGGGTTAGTGTTTGTGTTAGCATTAGATTTAGGGTTAGGTTTAGGGTTAGGTTTAGTGTTATGTTGAGGGTTAGGGATATGGTTATGGTTAGTGATAGGATTAGGTTAGTTTACACTTAGTATTAAGTAAGAGTTTAGAGACAGTGTTTGGTTCAAGGTTAAGGTTAGGGTTAGTGTTACGTTTAAGGTTAAGATTAGGGTTTCTGTTATGTTTAAGTTTAATGTTAGGTTGAGTTTAAATTTAAGGTTAGGGTTAGGGTTATATTTAGGGTTAGGGTTTGGGTTAGTTTTAGGTTTAGGGTTAGGGATATGGTGAGATTTAGGGTTAGTGTAAGGGTTAGGGTTATGGTTAGTTTTAGTGTTAGGTATAGGGTTCATGAGAGCGTGAATTTTAGTGTTAGTGTCAGGGATAGGATTAGGTTTTGGGTTAGCTTTAGTGTTAGTGTTAGCGATAGGTTTAGTGTTAGGGCTCTGGTTAGGGTTAGGGTTAATGTCATGGATAGGTTTAGGGTTAGCTTTAGAGTTAGGATTAGGGTTAAGTTTAGGGTTAGTTTTAGGGTTAGGGTTAGAGTTAGGGTTTGGGGTAGGTTTAGGGTTAGTTTTAAAGTTAGGTTTAGGATTAGTGTTAGTTTTAATATTAGTGTTAGTTTCCGGAATATGTTTTGTGTTAGGGTAAGGGTTAGGTTTAGGGTTTCAGTTAGGGTTAGTGATAGGATTAGGGTTAGAGTTATGGTTAGGAATAGAATTAGAATGAGGCTTATGATTAGGTTTAGCATTAGTTTTAGGGTTATGGGTAAAATAGGGTTAGTGCTAGTGTTAGGGTTAGTGTTAGTGTTAGGGTTAGGGTTAGGTGTAGGGGTTTTTAGGGGTAGAGTTAATGTGAGGGTTAGGGTTAGGGTTAGGTTTAGTGTATTTGTTAGTGTTTATATTAGGGTTAAAGTTAGAAATAGTGCTAGGGTTAGGGATATGTTTAGGGTTACTTTTAGTGTTAGAGTTAGGATTAGGGCTAGAATTAGTGTTACAGTAGGGTTAGGGTTTGGTTAATGTTAGGGTTTGTGTTAGGGTTAAGGTTAGGTTTGGGGTTAGGTTTAGGGTTAGGGTTCGGGTTAGGGTTAGGTTTAGTTTTAGAATTAGTGATAGGGTTAGGGTTATGGTTAGTGTTAGGTTAGATTTAAGGTAAGAATTATGGTTTGTGTTAGGGTAACGTTTAGGTTTAGGTTTTCTGTAAGGGTTAGGATCAAAAAATAGGTTTATTGTTAGTGTTAGGTTTAGGGTTACTTTTAGGCTTATAGTTGAGTTTAGAATTTATGTTTGGTTTAGTTTTATACATAGGTTTAGGGTTAGTGTTAGGGTTAGAGTTAGTGTTACAGTTAGGGTTATGTTTAGGAAAAGGGTTAGAGTGAGGTGTAGGGTTAAGGTTAGAGTTAGTGATAAAGTTAGTGTTTGGGTTAGGGTTACTATTATATTTGGGTTAGGGTTAGTTTTAGGGTTAGTGTTCTTGTTAGGGTTAGGGTTACAGTTAGGTAGGGTTTAGGTTTATTGTTAGGTTATGGTAAGGGTTATGTTTTGCTATAAGGTTTGTGTTAGGTTTATGATTAGGGCTAGGGTTAGTGAGGTAACGTTAGGTTTAGGGTTAGAATTAGGGTTAGGGTTAGCGATAGTTTTAGAGATATTTTTAGAGTTAGATTTAGGGTTAGGTTTAGGTTTAGTTTTAGGGTTATAGTTACTTTTAGGGTTTGTGTTAGGTTTAGGCTTTGTGTTAGGGTTAGGGTTAGGGTTAACTTTAGGATTAGTTTTTGGGTTAGTGTTTAACTTCGATTTATAGTTAGTGTAGGGTTAGAGTTAGGGTTGGTGTTACAGTTAGGGTTAGGGTTATGGTGAAGCTTAGGGTAGTGCTAGGTTAGGGTTAGGGTTAGGGTTAGAGTAAGTGTTAGGGTTAGGGATAGAGTTAGGTTTAGGTTTATTGTTAGGATTAGGTTTATGTATAGGTTTAGGATAAGGGTTAGTGTTCAAGTTAAAGTTACTGTTAGGGTCCGGTTTTGTGTTAGGGTTAGTTTTAGAGTTAGTGTTAGGTTTAGGGCTAAGGTTAGTGTTAGGGTTAGGTTTAGGGTTTGGGTTAGGTAAGTTTAGGGTTATTATTAGGGTTAGGTCAGGGTTGGGTTTAGGTTTAGGGATAGAGTTAGGGTTAGTGTTAGTGATATGTTAGAGATAAGGTTAGTGTTAAGGTTAGGGATAGGTTAGGATGAGGGTTAGGTTTAAGGTTAGGTTTAGTGTTATATTTAGGATTAGGTTTAGGGTTAGGGTTAGGGTTAGTGTTAGGGTAAGTGCTTTGCTTAGGGTTAGGGATAGGGTAAGGGTTAAGGTAAGGTTTAAGGAAAGGGTTTCAAAAAGGTTTAGGGTTAGGGTTATGGTTACAGTTAAAATTAGTGTTAGTGTAGTGTTAGGGTTAGGGTTAGGATTAGGGTTAGTGTTTGGTTTAGGGTTAGAGTTATAGTTAGGATTAGTGTTAGGATAAAGGTTAAGGTTAGGGTTATGTTAGGGTTAGGGTTAGGTTTAGGTTAGGGATACGGTTAAGGTCCATGTTAGGGTTAGGGTTAGTGTTAGTGTTAGGTTTAGGTTTAGGGTTAGGGTTAGTGTTAGGGTTAGTGTTAGGGTTACAGTTGGGTTGAGCATTAATGTTTGGGTTAGAATTATTGTAAGGTTTAGGGTTAGTGTTAGGGTTAGTGTTAGGGATAGATTTTGGTTTAGGGTTAGGGTTAGGGTGAGATTTAGTGTTAGGGTTGTTTTTAGCGTTAGGCCTAGGTTAAGGGTTAGATTACGGTTAGTGTTAAGGTTAGGATTAGGGTTAGGATTAGTGTTAGTGTTAGTGTTATGGTTAGTGTTAGGTTTAACATTATGGTTGGTGTTAGAGTTAGGTTTAGGTTTAGTGTTAGTGTCAGGTATAGTGTAATGGTTAAGGTTAATGATAAAGTTAAAGTTGGGGTTAGGGTTAAGTTTAGGGTTAGTGTTACTGGTATGGTTACGGTTAGCATAAAGGTTAAGTTTAGAATTACTGTTAGGGTTGAGGTTAGGATTAGTGTTAGGGTTAGGATAAAGGATAGAGTTAGTGATAGGGTTAGGGTTAGGGTTAGGGTTAGTGTTAGATTAGGGTTAGGTTTAGGGTTAGGTTAAGGTTAGGGTTATTTTTAGAGTTAGGGTTAGTGTTGGGGTTAGTGTTATGGTAAGAGTTAAATTTAGTGTTAGCATTAGGTTTAGGGTTAGGGTTAGATTAAGGTTTATGATTAGGTTTAGGTTTATGGTTAGAATTCATGTTCGTGTAAAATTAGTGTTAGAGTTTGTGTTAGGGTTAGGGTTAGTTGTAGGGTTAGAGTTACCTTTAGGGTTATGTATAGATATACAGTTATGGTTTTGATTAGGGTTAGGGTTAGGGTTAGTGTTATGGTAGGTTTGGGTAAGAGTTAGGGTTAAGGTTAGCGTTAGGGTTAGGGTTAAGGTAGGTTTAGGTTTAGTGATAGTGTTAAGGTTAGGTTTAGGGTTAGTGTTATGGTTAGGGTTAGGGTTAGGTTTATGGGTAGTGTTAGTGTTACAGTTAAGGTTAGTGTTATTGTTAGGGTAAGGGTTATGTTTAGAGTTAGTGTTAGGGTTAGTGTTAGGTTTAGGGTTAGGGTTAGAGCTAGGGTTAGGGTTAGGGTTTGGGTTAGGGTTAGTGTTAGGGTTAGGGTTAGGGTGTGTGTAAAAGTTAGGGTTAGTGCTAGAATAGGGTACATGTAGGACTAGGGGTAGGGTTAGGGTTAGTGTTAAGATTAGTGTTTGGGTTAAGATTAGTGGTAGATTTAGTTTTAGCGTTAAGGTTAATTTAAGGGTAAGGGTTATGGTTAGGGTTAAGGTTAGTGTTTGGGTTTGCACTAGCTTTAGTGTTAGGGTTATTGGTAGGGTTAGGCTTAATTATGGTTAGGGTTAGGATTTTAAAAAGGGTTAGGGTGAGGTTTAGTGTTAGAGTTTCGAATAAGATTAGGGTTATAATTAGGGTTATAAGTAGGGTTAGGTTAGTGTTAGGATTATGTTTAGGTTTAGAGTTAGTGTTAAAGTTAGTTGTAGGGTTAAGGGTAGAGTTTGGGTTAGTGTTACTGTTAGGGTTAACGTTTTGGTTAGGTTTAGGTTTAGTGTTAGGTTAGGGGTTATGTTTAGGGTTAAAATTGGTGATAAAATTAGGTTTGGGGTTATGTTTATTGTTAGGGTTAGGGTTAGTGTTATTGTTGGTTTTATTTTTAGGTTTAGGGTTAAGGTTAGTGTTAGGGTTAGTATTAGTATTAGGGTTAGACTTAGGGTTCAAGTTATACTTAGGGCTATGGTTTGGATTAGGGTTAGTGTTAGTGTTAGGGTTAGGGTTAGGTTTAGGGTTGCGTTTAAATTTAGGTTTTGTGTTAGTGTTAGTTTTAGAGATAGGATTAGGGTTAAGTTTAAGGTTCCTGTTATGGTTAAGTTTAGGTTTAGGGTTAGTGTTAGGATTAGAATTAATGTTCGTGTTAGGGTAAAGGTTTATGGTGAATGTTAGTGTTAGGGTTAGGTTTAGTGTGAGTGTCTGTGTTAGGTTTAGGGTTAGGATTTATTATACTGTTAGGGTTATGGATAAGTTTAGAGTTAGTTTTAGGGTTAGGGTTAGGTTTAGGTTTAGTCCTATGATTAGTATTAGGGTTAAGATTAGTGTTATGGTTAGGATTAGTGTTAGCGTTTGGGTTAAGATTAGTGATAGTTTAGTTTTAGGGTTAAGGTTAGTTTTAGTGTAAGGGTTATGGTTAGGGTTAAGGTTAGGGTTAGTGTTAGGGTTAAGTTTAGGGTTTGATTTAGGATTATGTTTAGGGTTATTGTTAGGGTTGCGTTTACAGTTAGGATTAGAATAGGGTTAGGGTTAAGGTTAGTGTTAAGTATTGTGTTAGAGTTAGTGTTAGGGTTAGTGTTAAGATTCTGTTTACGGTTAGGTTTAAGTTTAGGGTTAGGGCTAGGAATAAGGTTAGGGTTAATTTTAGGTGAAGGTAAGAGTTAGGAATAGGGTTAGGGTTAGGGTAAGTGTGAGAATTAGAGTTTGTGTTAGGGTTTGGGTTGAGGTGAGTCTTAGTGTTTTGGTTAGTGTTACAGTTAGTGCTAGTGTCATTGTTAGTGTTACAGTGAGTATTAGGGTTAGGTTTAGGGTTATGTTTGTGTTAGTGTTTGTGTTAGGGTTCGGTTTAGGTTTAATTATAGTGTTAGGTTTAGAAATAAGTTTAGATTTAGGGTTAGGGTTAGTGTTAGGGTGAGGGTTAGGTTTAGGGTTACTGTTAAACTTAGGGTTATGGTTAGATAGATTTAGGGTTATAGTTAGGGTTAGGTTTAGAGTTAGGTTTAGTGTTAGGAATAGAGTTAGAGTTTGTGTTAGGGTTAAGTTTAGGGGTAGGGTGTTGTTAGGGTTAGGGTTAGGATTAGTGTTAGGGTTATGAATAGGATTAGGGTTATATTTACTGTTAGAATCAGGGTTAGGTTTAGTGTTAGGATTATGGTAAAGTTTAGAGTTAGAGTTAGTGTTACGGTTAGGGATAGGGGTAGGGTTAGGTTTAGTGTCAGTGTTAGGATTATGATTTTTATTTGTTTAGGGTTAGAGTTATGGTTATTATTAGTATTAGGGTTAAAATTAGGGTTAGTGTTAGGTTTAGGGTTAGACTTAGGGTTCGTGTTAAGATTAGGTTTAGGTTTATGATTAGGGTGAGTGTTAGGGTTAGGGTTAAGTTTAAGATTAGGTTTGAGTAAAAGGTTAGAGTTAGTGTTGGTGTTAGGGTTACCATTAGGGTTAGTGTTAGCGTTATGGTTATGGTTAGTTTTAGGGTTAGGTTTAGGGTTACAGTTAGGTTTTAGGTTAGGTTTAGAGTTAGGGTTATTGTTAGGTTTAGGGTTATGGTTAGGAATATGGTTAGAGTAAGCTTTAGAGTTAGTGTTAGGGTTAGGTTTAGAGTTACGGTTACAGTTAGGGTTAGTGTTTGTTTTATGGTTTGGGTTAGTGTTAATGTTAGGGTGAGGGTTCGGGTTGGGATTACTGTTAGAATTAGCATTAGGTTGGGGTTAGGGTTAAGGTTAGTGTTAGGGTTAAGGTTAAAGTTAGAGTTAGTGTTGGGGTTTAAATAGGTGTTAGGGTTATTGTTCGGGTTGTGTTAGGGTTAGGGTAACTGTTAAGGTTAGCATTGGGGTTAGGGTTAGTGTTAGATTTTAAGTAAGTGTTAGGGTTAGTGTTCAGGTTGTGTTAGGGTTAGGGTTACTGTTACAGTTAGCATTGGGGTTAGGGTTAGTGTTAGGGTTAAGGTTAGGTTTAGGTTTAGTGTTAGGTTATGGTGAGGGTGAGGTTCAGTGTCAGAGTGAGGGTTAGGGTTATAGTTAGGCTTCGGTTTAGTGTTAGGATTAGAGTTTGGGTTAGGTTTAGGGTTAGTGTTAGGTTTAGGGTTAGAAGTATGGTTAGGGTAAGTTTTAGGTTTAGGTTTAATGTTTATGTTAGTGTTAGGGTTAGGGTTGGACTTAGGGTTTGTGTAAGGTTTAGGTTAGAGTTAGGGTTAGGGTTACAGTTAGGATTAGGGTTAGAGTTAGATTTTTGGTTAGGGTTAGAGTTAGGTTAAGTGTTAGGGTTATGGTTAAGGTTAGGTTTAGTGTTAGGTTCAGTGTTAGGGTTAGGATTAGATTTAGTGTTAGGTTTAGGGTTAGTGTTTGTGTTAGTGTTAGGGTTAGGGTTAGACTAATAATTTTTATTAGGTTTAGGGTTATAGTTAGGTTTAGGGTTAAAGTTAAATTAGGATTAGGGATGGTTTAGGGTTAATGTTAGGGTTAGGGTTAGTTTTAGGGTGAGTGTTAGTGTTAGGGTGAGGGTATGTGTTAGGGTTAGGGTTAGTGCTATAATAGGGTTACATTTAGGATTAGGGGAAGGGTTAAGGTTAGTGTTAGTGTTTGGTTTTGCACTAGGGTTAGTGATAGGGTTATTTTAGGGTTAGTGTTAGGGTTGGGTTAGGGTTAGTCTTAGTGTTAGGGTTAGGTTTAGGTTTAGTGTTAGGGTTAGGATTAGGGGTAGTGTTAGGTTTAGGGTTACTGTTAGGGTTAGGGCTAGCAATAGTTTAATTAGGGATAGGTTGAGATTTATTGTTAGGGTTAAGGTTAGGATTAGTGTTATGGTTAGTGTTAGGGTTAGGGATACGGTTAGCGTTAGGGTTACATTAAATGTTAGTGTTAGTGTTAGGGTTATGGTCAGAGTTAGGGTTAGTGTAAGGGTTAGTGTTATGTTTACATTATTGTTAGAGTTAGGGTTATGGTTAGGGTTAGGTTTATGTTTAGTGTTATTGTTAGGGTTAGTTTTTGGGTTAGAGTAAGGTTTAGCGTTTGGGTAAGGGTTATGGTTAGGGTTAGTTTTAGGATTAGTGTTAGGGTTGGGTTAGGGTTAGTGTTAGGGTTAGGGTTAGATTTAGAATTAGAGTTAGGCTTAGGGTCAGGGTTAGGTTTAGGGTTAGCGTTAGTGTTAGGGTTAGTGTTAGAAATACTTTAATTAGGGATAGGTTGATATTAATGTTAGGGTTAAGGTTAGGGTGAGCATTATAGTTAGATTTAGGGTGAGCTTTAGGGTTACATTAAAGGTTATTGTTAGGGTTAGGGTTAGGGTTAGGGTTATGGTTAGTGTTATGTTTACATTAGTATTAGAATTAGAATTATGGTTAGGGTTAGGTTTATGTTTAGGGTTATTATGTTTAGGTTTATGGTTAGTGTTAGTGTATGGGTAAGAGTAAGGTTTAGGGTTTTGGTAAGGGTTACGGTTAGGTTTAGTGTTAAGTTTAGTGTTAGGATTAGCTTTAGTGTTAGTGTTTGTGTTAAGTTAGAGTTAGTGTTAGGATATGTGTTAGGGTTAGTGTTAGTGTTAGGGTTAGGTTTACAATAATGATTAGGGTTAGGTTTATGGTTAGTTTTGGGGTTAGTGTTAGGGTTTGTGTTAGGATTAGGGTTAGTGTTAATTTTAGGCTTAGGTTTAGGATTAGTGTTGGATTAGGTTTATGGACAGGGTTAGAAATAGTGTTAGGTTTAGGAATAGGTTTACATTTATTGTTAGGGTCAAGGTTAGGGTTAGTATGAAATTTAGGTTTAGGGTTAGTGGTAAGGTTAGTGATAGAATTATGGTTGGGTTAGGGTTTTTGTTAGTTTTAGGGTTAGGTTTAGGTTTATTGCTTGGGTTAGGGTTAGTGTTAGGGTTAGTGTTAGGTTAAAAGTAAGAGGTTTAGGGTTAGGGTTAGCTTTAGTGTTGGGGTTGGGGTTAGGGCTAGTGACAGGGTAAGGCTTCGGATTAGGTTTATTATTAGGGTTAGAGTTAGAGCTAGTGTAAGGTTTAGGGTTAGGGTTAGGGCTAGTGACAGGGTAAGGCTTCGGATTAGGTTTAGTATTAGGGTTAGAGTTAGGGTGAGTGTTAGGTTTAGATTTAGGGTTAGTGATAGTGTTAGGGTTGGGGTTAGGGTTTGTGATAGGATTCGGGTTAGGGTTAGTGTTACTGTTAGTGATAGGTTCAGGTTTAGTGTTAGGGTTAGGTAAGAGTTAAAGTTAGAGTTAGGTTATGTTTAGGGTTATGGTTTGGGTTAGGGTTTGTTTTAGTCTTAGGGTTAGGATTACTGTTATGGTTACGGTTAGGGGAAGTGTTAGGGTTAGTTTTAGGATTAGGGTTAGGGTTAGGATTAGTGATAGGTTTAGTGTTAGGTTAAGGGTTAGTGTTAGGTTTAGGGATAAGGCTAGGTTTAGATTTAGGGTTAGGGTTAGGGTTACTATAACAGTTAGAGTTAGTGTTAGGGTTAAGGTTAGAATTTGAGTTAGGGTTAGGGTTAGTGTGATGGTTAGGGTTAGGCTTATTTTTAGGGTTAGATTAGAGTAGATTTAGTGTAAGGATTTGTGTTATGGTTAGATTTAGGGTTAGGTTTAGGGTTAGTGTTAGGGTTTGGGTTAGGTTTATGGTTAAAGTAAGTTTTAGGGTTAAGGTTCAAATTAGGGTTAGGTTTAGGGTTAGGATTTAATTTGGGCTAGGGTTAGGGTTACGGTTAGGTTAAGGTCAGGGTTATGGTTAGGGTTAGGTTTTGTGTTAGGTCTAAGGTTAGTGTTACGGTTATGCTTAGGGTTATATTTAGGGTTAGCATTAGGGTTTGTGTTATCAATAGGGTTCGGATTAGGATTGAGATTACAATTAGTATTAGGTTTAAAGTTAGTGTTAGGGTTAGGGTTAGTGTTAGGATTTGAGTTAGAGTTCAGGTGAGTGTTAGGGTTAGGGTTAGGGTTAGGGGTATTTTTAGGGTTAGTTTTAGGGTTTAGCTTAAAGTTAGGGTTAGGGTTAGGGTGATTGTTAGGGTTAGGGTTAGTGTTTAGGGTTAGTGTTTGTGTTAGGGTTTATTTTAGGGTTAGTGTTATGGTTAGTGTTAGGTTAGGGTTAGGGTTCATGTTAGAGTTAGGGTTAGTGTTAGGTTTAGGGATAGGGTTAGTGTTAGAGTTAGAGTTAGGATTAGTGTTTGTGTTGGGTTTGGGTTAGTGTTAGGGTTAGTGTTCCGTTTAGGGTTAGAGTGATGGTTAGAGTTAGTTTTAAGGTTAGGGTTAGCATTAGATTTAGGTTTAGTATTAGGGTTATGGTTAGTTTTGGGTAAAATTTATGGTTTGTGTTTGTGTTAGGGTCGGGTTTCCTTTATGTTTAGAGTTACTGTTAGAATTCGGGTTAGGGTAAGTGTTAGGGTTAGGTTATGTGTTAGGATTATATTTAGGTTTAGGGTTAGGATTAAGGTTAGTTTTAGGGTTAGGTTTAGGGTTAGTGTTAGATTAGGACAAGTGTTGTGTTAAGGTTAGATTTAGGGTTAGGGTTAAGGTTAGGGTTAGTGTTAGGTTTAGACTTAGGTTTAAGTTTGATTTTAGCATTAGGATAGAGTTAGGTTTAGGGTTAGGGATAGGACAGGGTTAGGCTTAGGGATATGATAGGGTGACGGTTATGGTTAGGGAAATGGTTTTTGTAAGTTTTAGGTTTAGGTTTAGGGTAAGGGTTATGGTTACAGTTAGAATTAATATTAGGATTACGGATAGGTTTGGGGTTAGTGTTACTCTTAGGATTAGGTTTAGGGCTAGTTTTAGAGTTATATTTAGAGTTAGGGTTAGGGTTAAGTTTTGTGTTAGGGTTAGGGTTAGGGTTAGGGTTAGGGTTTTTGTTACGGATAGTTTTAGGTTTAGATTTGGGCTTACGGTTCAGATTAGGCTTAGAGTTAAATTTAGGGTTAGGGTTTGAGTTAGTGTTACAGTTAGGGTTAGGGTTTGTGTTAGGTTTAGGGTTAGGATTAGGGTTAGTTTTCGGGTTAGGGTTAGGTTTATTGTTATGGTTAGATTTTTAGTTTGGGTCAGGGATAGAGTTAATTTTAGGGTTTGGGTTTTAATAAGGGTTGTGTTTAGTGTTAATGTTACGGTTATTGTTGGGGTTAAAGATCAGGTTCAAGTTAGGGTTACGTTTAGTTTTAGGGTTACGGTTCGGGTTAGGGTTAGGTTTACGGTTAGTGTTCAGGTTACCATTACAGTTAGAGTTAGGGTTAGTGTTAGGGTTAGCATTAGGTTTAGTGTTAGGGTTAGTGTTAGGATTAGGGTTAAGTTTATCATTTTTGTTAGGGATATGTTTATGGTTAGGTTTAGTGTTAGGGTTACTGTAAGGTTTTGGTTTAGAGTTAGGATAATTGTTGGTGTTAGGGTAAGTTTTACAGTTTTGGTTAGGGTTAGGTTTAGGTTTAGTGTTAGGGTTAAGGTTAGGGTTAGGGTTAAGCTTAGTGTTAAGGTTATGTTTTGGTTTATGTTTAGAGTTAGATTTTGTGTTAGGGTTAGTGTTAGGGTTTATATTAGGGTTACATATAGTGTTAGAATAAAGGTTACATTTAGGATTAGGGTTTGCGTTAGGGATTTGTATAGGGTTAGGATTTCAGTTAGGGTTAGGTTAGGGTTAGGGTTATTGGTAGGGTTAGGGTTATTGTTAGAGGAAAAGATAGGGTTCAGGTAAGGGTTAGGTTTAGTTTTAGGGTTAGGGTTAGGGTTAGGTTTATGGTTAGTGGTCGGGTTAGCATGAAGGTTAGAGTTAGCATTAGGGTTACAGTTAGGGTTAGTGTTAGGATTAGGGTTAGAATTAGGGTTAGAGCTAGGGTTAGTGTTAGGGTTAGGGTTAGGGTTAGGGTTTGTGTTAGGGTTATGGTTATGGTTAAATTTAGTGTTAGGGTCAGTGTTAGTTTTTGGTTTAGGGTTAGCATAAGTGTTCCCATTTAGGGTAAGGTTTATGGTTTTGGTAAGGGTCAGGGTTAGGATTAGTATTAGGGTTTGGGTAGGGTAAGGGTTAAGGTAAGTGTTAAGGTTAGGGTTTGATTTATGTTTAGGGTTAGAGTTTGTGTAGGGTTAGTGTTAGGGTTTATATTAAGGTTACAGTTAGTGTTAGGATTAAGGTTACATTTAGGATTAGGATTTGTGTTAGGGTTTTGGATAGGGTTAGGGTTTCGGTTATGATTAGAATTCTGGTAAGCATTAGGGTTTGGTTTAGGGTTAGGAAGGGGTTAGGTGAGGGTTAGGGTTAGGGTTTGTTTTAGGTTTAGATATGGAGTAAGTGTTAGGGTTAGGTTTAGAGTTAGGGTTAGGGTTAAAGTTAGTTTTAGAGTTAGGGTTAAGTTTAGGTAAAGGGTAGAGTTAAGGTTGGGGTTAGGGCTAGTGTTAGGGTTAGGGTTTGTGTTAGATTTAGAGGTAAGTTTAGGTTGAGGGTTATGGTTAGGGTTAAGGTTAGGGTTATTTTAGGGTTAAATTTTGGGTTAGAGATAGAGTTAGGGTTAGTGTTAGGGTTTCGGTTAGTGTTTGCATTATTTTTAGTGTTAGGGTTAGGGATAGAATTATACTTAGAATTAGCATTAAGGTTAGGTTCTGGGTAGGGGTTAGTGTTAGGTTTAGTGTTAGAGTTTGTGTTAGGATTATGGTTAGTGCTAGGTTTAGGGTTACACATAGAATGAGGGTTAGATTTAGGGTTAGGTTTAGGTTTAGGGTTAATGTTAATGTTAGGGTTAGGGTTAGGATTAGTGTTATTGTTAGGGTTAGGGTTTGGGTTAGAGATAGGGTTAGGGATACTTTAAGGGTTAGGGTTAGTGTTACAGTTAGGGTTAGTGTTCGGTTGTGGGTTAGGTTACGGTTAGTGTTAGGGTAAGTTTTTGGATTAGGTTTAGAATCAGAGTTAGGGTATATGTTAGGTTTAGGTTTAGGGTTAGGTTTAAGGTGAGTTTTAAAGTTAAGTATATGGTTATGGTTAGCTTAGGGTTAGTGTTAGTGTTAAGATTAGTGTTACAATTTGTGATAGGGTTTAGACTTACGGTTAAAATTTCTGTTAGGGTTAAGAGTTAGGGTTAGGGTGAGGGTTAGGTTTAGTACTAGGGTTACGGTTAGGGTTAGGCTTAGGGTTAGTGTAAGTGTTATTGTTAGGGTTAGACTTAGGGTAAGTGTTAGGGTTAGGGTTGGATTTATAGTTAGAACTCGTGTTAGGGTTAGGGTTAGAGAGAAGGATAGTGGAAGGGTTAGGCTTAGGTTTAGGTTTAGGGTTAGATTTAGGGATAGGTTTAGGTTTTGTTTTAGGGTTAGAGTTAGGGTTAGTGTTAGAGTTAGTGTTAGCTTTAGGGTTAGGGTTAGGTTTAGTGTTAGGGTAAGGGTTAGGAATAGGGTTAGGGTTAGTATTAGTGATTGGGTTAGGGTCAGGGTTCAAGTTAGGGTATGTGTTAGGGTTGGTGTAAGGGATAGGATTTGTGTTAGGGTTTTGTTTTGGTTTATGGTTGAATTATGGTTTGAGTTAGGGTTAGGGTTAGGGTTAGGATTACGGTTAGTGTTAGGTTTAGGGTTAGGGTTAGGGTTAGGTTTAGTGTTAAACTTAGGGTTAGGGGTACGGTTAGGGTTAATGATAGGGTTAGGGTTAGGTTTATGGTTAGTATTAAGTAAGGGTTAGGGTTATTGTTAGGGTATTCGTTAGGGTTAGTTTCAGGGTTAGTTTTAGAAATAGAGTGAGGATCGGGAGTAGGGATCATGTTCGGGTTAGAGTTAGTTTAAGAGTTAGGATTAGGTTAAGGTTAGGGCTAGTGTTAGGGTCAATGTTAGGTTTTGTTATGGTTTGTTTTAGGTTTAAGGTTAGGTTAGTGTTTGTGTTAGGGTTAGGGTTAGGGTTACAGTTGGATTAGAATTAGAGTTAGGCCTTCGAGGACCAAGAGTTTTTCAAACAGTTTAGGGTTTCTGTTAAGGTTAGTTTTAGGGCTATTGTTAGAGCTAGTATTAGGAATAGAGTTAGTTTTGTACAAATTTCTTTGATACTGAGCATGATTTATTTTTCTCTTAACCTTACTATACTCCACATGTTTGGGATTCCAATGTTCAATGGTTCACTGTATAAAACCGTTTGTATTTTAAAGTTTCAGTTCATTTTGTCCTATACAGGTAAATGAAAATGGAGTTGGAAATCAAACAGCTTGGTGCTAGCTGCTTGAAACATCACACTTCATCAATTCTCTGTGATCAATCTCTGGTTTGTTCTTGTGACAGTAGGCCTATGCTGAAGCATGTAAAAACAACTTTATCAAAGAGTCCTTTAGGACATACAGAGAAATATACATGTACTGATATTCTCCATCAAATTTTTGGACAGATTTCTTTGATACTGTGCAGCATTCATCCCTTATCTTTTCCTACTAGAATGCCCAAGTTTGGATATTCTATGGTCAAAGGTTTCATAAAAAGTTAGGGTTAGGGGAAGAGCTAGGGTTAGAGCGTGTCAGTGTTAGAGTTAGTTTTATTCAAAATTATTTGATACTTGGCAGGATTTATCTTTTAGCTAGATTCACTCTGTTCCGCAGGTTTCGGCCTTCTCCGTTCACAGGTTCGCTGTCAGGAACATTTTGTATTTTAAGATTTCACTTCATTTTGACCTATATATGGTAGTTAATGGAGTTGAAAATTAAACTCGGTTTGTGATAGCTGCTTGAAACTTCAAGCACTCCATCAGTTCTTCATAGGGACTCTGGTATATTCCTTGTAAAAGTAGGCCTATGCTTAAGCATGCAAAAATAACTTAATCTTGGAGCCCTTTAATAGAAAACAGGAAAATATGCATATACTGAAATACCTCCCATAATTATTTGGTCAGATTTGTTTGATGTTGCATAGGATTCATCACTTAGCTTGCCCCACAAGTCTCCCCAAGGATGGAAATTCTAGGATCAATTGTTCTCTAATCAAGTTAGGGTTAATGTTAGGTTTATGGTTATGGCTATGGCTAGGGTTAGAGGTAATGCTAGGGTGAGAGTTAGTTTTGTTCAAATTTCTTTGATACTGGGCAGGAGTCATCTTTTATCTAGCCTTAGAATGCTCTCAAGTTTTGTTCTTCTCAATTCAATGGTTCACTATCATGAACACTTTTTATTTTAAGGTTGTAATTCATTTTGACACCTATGGGTAAAAGGAAATGGAGGTGGAAATCAAACAGGCATCCCTTCCCCTAAACCTAACCCTAAACCTAACCATAAACTTGGCCCTAATCCTATGCCTAAGCCTAATACTAATCCTAGACCTATTCCTAGCCCTAATTTAACCTTAATCCTAACCCAAACTCTAGCCCTAAGACTAACTCTAACTCTTGCCATAGCCCTATTCCTAGTTCTAACCCTATCCTTTACCATAACCCAAACACTAGCCCTAATCTTAGCTCTAACACTAGCCATAGGCCTAACCCTAGAATTAACCATAACTCTTAATCTACTCTGAAGCCTAAACTCACCCTATCAGTAGCAATAACACTAACTCTTATCATAAAACTACCCTTAACTTTAGCTTTAGTCCTCAAACAAAACTGAGCCATAGGACTAACCCTAACCCTTAACCTAAACCAAATGCTAACCCTGCATCTAGCCCTAAGTCTAACCCTAATTTGAGTCCTATCCCTAACCATAAAATAAATCGTGATTCTCTTACCCTAAAACTAACCCTAGTTAAACACATCAACCAAAAGCTAAACATAATCCTAAAACAAGAATCTGTCCTAAATGTAAGCCTAAAACTAGCCCTAATTGTAACCTTAGATCTTACATTAGCCATATCCCTAAGAAGACGCCTAACATAACTCAAAACCTAGACTTAATCCAAGACCCAACCCTAGCTTTAAACATAACTCGAAATCTAAACCTAACCCTAACTTTAATCCTTGTACTAAACCTAACCCTACCCATAGCCCTTTTTAATAACCATAACCCTAGTCCTAACCCTAGCTCTAACTCTATTCATTACCTTAACCTTAACCCTAACCTTAATGCTAATCCTCAGCATGAACCTACGACTATCCCTAAACCTAACCTATGCATTATCCTAAACCTAACCTGAACCTAACCCTAAAAATATCATAATCCTAACTATAACCTTAACCCTAATGCTAACTTGAGCCCTAAAGCTAACCATAAACCTAACCATAAACAGTCCTGATCCTAGGCCTAAGCCTAATACTAATCCTAGACCTATTCCTAGCCCTAATTTAACCTTAACCCTAACCCAACCCTAATCCTAACCTAACCCTAACCATAACACTAAACCTAACCCTAACCATAACACTAACCCTGATACCAACCCTAAACCTAACATTAACCCTAAAGGTAACCCTAAACCTAACCCGAATGCTAACCCTACCACTATCCCTAAACCTAACCCTAACACTAACAATAAAACTAAATTTATCCCTAAGCCTAACCCTAAACATAACACTAACCCTAACACTAACCCTAAATCTATCCCTAAACCTAAGACTAATTTTAACTCTAACACTAACCCTAACCCTAAAACTAAGATGAAAACTAACCCTAACTCTAACAATAACCCTAACACTTACCCTAAACTGAACACTAACTTAATCCTAAACCTAACACTAAGCCTAACAGAAAACCTAACCCTAACCCTGAAATTAATCCTAAATCAAACCTAAACATAACCTTAACACTAACCCTAAACCTAACCCTAAACTTAACCCTAACACTAATGCTAACCCTAAACATAACCCTAACCCTAACACTAACCCTAACCCTAACACAAAAACTAACCATAACCCTAACCCAAACACTAAGGCTAAACCTAACATTAACCCTATACATAACCCGAACACTAACCTTAACCCTAACCCAACCCTAAAACTAACACTAACCATAACCCAATATCTAACAAAAACCCTAACCGTAACCTTAACCCTAACACTAACCCTAACCCTAACCCTAAAGCTCTTTCTAATCGTAATCCAAACCCTCATACTAACCACAACACTGACAAAAACCCTAACACTAAACATAACACTAAACCTAACCCTAACCATAAACCTAAACCTAATATTAACACTAACCCAATCCTTAAAACCAACACTAATCCTAACCCTAACCCTAACACTAAAACTAACCATAACCCTAAACCTAAATATAATTTTAATTGTAAGCCTAACCCTAACGTAACCCTAACCCTTACACAAAACCTAACCCTTACCATAATCCTAACTCTAACAGGAAGCATAACCCTAACACTAACACTAATACTATCCCTAAAATTAACACTAACCCTAACCATAAACCTGACCCTAACACTAAACTTCACCCTAACACAACCCTAACACTAACCCTAACACTAACCATAACACTAACCCTAACCCTAACACTAATCCTAACACTAACACTAACACTAACTCTATCTATAACCATAACCCTTACCCTAATACTTTCCCTAATCCTAACCCTAACCCTAAACCTAAACCTCACACGAACCCTAAACCTAACAATAACCCTAACACTAAAGTTAACCATATCCCTAACACTAACACTAACCTTAACACTAATTCTAACCCTAACCTAACTCTAAACCTAACCCCAACCCTAACCGTACCACTAACACAACCCCTAAACATAACCCTAAACCTATCACTAATCTTATCCCTAACACTAACACAAACACAAACACTAAACCTAACCCTAACACTAACCCTAACACTAACACTAAACTAACAGTAACACCAAACCTAAACTTAAAAATAAACCTAAACTTAACACTAACCCTAAAACTAACCCTTACCCTAACAATAACCAATTCCCTAACCTTATCCCTAACACTAAACCTAAACCTAACCCTAATCCTAACCATAACACTAACCAAAACCATAATCTTAACACTAACTTTAATCTTATTCCTAACCCTAACACTATTCATAAACCTCACACTAACTTTAACCCAAGCACTAAAACTGAACCTAACTATAAACCTGTTACCCTAACACTAACACTCACCTTAACCCTAACCTTAACAAGAACCCTAAATCTAATCCTAACACTAACCCTAACCCCATTTCTAACCCTAATATTAACCTTAAACCTAACCTTTAATATAAATCTAACAGTAACACCAACACTAACAATAACCTAACTCTTACCCTAACCCTAACACTAACACTAACCCTAAACCTAAACCTAACCCTAATCCAAACCATAACCCTAACCCTAATACTAAACCTACCCTAAAACAAACTCTAACACTAAGCCTAAAACTTACCCTAACCTAACCCTAACCCTAACCCAAAACTAAAAACTAAATTTAACCTTAAACCTAAACCTAATCGTAACCCTAAACCTTAACCTAATCCTATCCCTAACTCAAGACCTAAACCGAACCCTATCACTAACCCTAACACTAATGCTAACACTATCCCTTAACCCTAAAACTAACCCTAAAACTTACCCTAAAGCTAACCCTAAACCTAATGCTAACCCTAACACAAAATCTAAACCTAACCCTACCACTAACCCTAACACTAACACTAACTCTAAACCGAACCCTACACCTAACCGTAACCCTAACCCTAACTCTAATCCTACTACAAACCCTAATACAAACCATAACCCTAAACCTAACCCAACCCTAACCCTAACATTACTGAATTCTAACCCTAACCCTAACACTAACCATAAAACGAAAGCTGAAACTAACCCTAATCCTAACACTAAAAATGTTTCCAACCAAAACCCTAATCCTAAACCTAATACAAACCATAAACCTAACTCTAAACCTAACACTAAACCTAAACCTAACATTAAGCCTAACAATAAAACTAAACCTAACACTAATCCTAACTCGAACACGAACGCAAACCCTAAACCTAACTGTAACTTTAATCCTAATCCTAACCCTAACTCAAATTCTAACCACAACCATAACCCTTATTCTAAAATAATCTTAACCCTATCCTAACCCTAACTCTAACAAACACTAACCCTTAACCCTAACTCTAACATAAAAACTAACCCTAAACCTAACCCTAACTCTATCACTAATCCTAAGCCTAAGCCTAACCCTAAACCTAACACTAATGCTAATCCTAATACTAACACTAACCCTAACCCTAACCCTAAATAAAACAATAAACCTAACCCGAACCATAACCCTAACCGAAACCCTAACCCTAACACCAAACTAATCCTAATCTGAATTGAAATCCTAACACTAAACTTGACACTAACACAAACCTTAAACATAAACCTAACCCCAAACTTGACCGTAACACTAAACCTAACCCTAACTCTAACCCAAACACTAACCCTAACCCTAACCCTAACCCTAACCCTAACCTTATCCCTAACCCTAATCCTAACCCTAACACTAACCCTAACCCTAATGCTAACACTAACTCTAACCCTAATTTAATCCTTTACCCTAATCCTATCCTAAACCTAACACAAAACATAACCCTTACACTAACACTAACACTAACACTAACCCTAAACTTCACCCTACCCCTAACACTAACCCTAACCCTAACACAAACTCTCACGCTAACCATAACACTAACCCTAACCTAACCCTAACCTAACCCTAACTATATACCCAGCCCTCACCCTAAAACTAACTCTAAATATATCCCTAACCCTAACACTATCCCTAACCCTAACACTAACAGTAACCCTAAAACTTACAATAACCCTAACCCTAACAATAACCCTAACACTAACCCTAATCCGAACTTGATCACTCACACGGACCCTAATCCTAACACTAACACTAACCCTAAACCTCAACATAATTATAACCCTAACGCTAACATTTACTCTAATCCTAATGCTAACACTGAACCTCAACCTAACTCTAACACTAACCCAAAAACTAATCTTAACCTTACCCTAATTTTAACTGTAACACTAACCCTAATCCTAACCATAAACCTACAAGTAACCCTAAAACTAAACCTAACTGAAACTCTAACATGAACCCTAAATCTAACCCTAACCATAACCCTAACACTAACCTACCCCCTAACCCTAACCCTAACACAAACCCTAACCTGAACGCTAACCCTAACACAAATCCTAAAAAACCCTAACCCTTACCCTAGCCTAACTTTAACCCTAACCCTTACCTAACACTAACACTAACACTAACCCTGAACCTAAACTTAACACTAAACCTAATCTCAACCCTAAGCCTATAACTAACTGAAATCCCAGCCCTAACTCTAAACCTAACACTAAGCCTAACCCTAAACATAACCCTAAGCCTAACCCTAGATCTAACTCTAATCTTAACCATAACCTTAATGACAACCTTAAACCTAACCATATCACAAACCCTAACCTAACCCTAACAGTAACCCTAACACTAAGCCTAAACCCAACCCTAACGCTAACTCTAAAACTAACCCTAAACCTATTCTGAACCCTAACCCTAAACCTAACCCTATCACAAACACTAACTCTAACCCTAACACTAACCCAAACCCTAACTCTAATCCTAAACCAAACTTTAACCATAACCCTAATCTTAAATATAATCCTAACCCTAACCCAAACCCTAACTATAACACAAACCCTAACACTAAACCTAACACTAAGCCTAAACCTAAGCATAACCCTAACCTTAACACTAAACCTAACCCTAACCCTAAGCCTAACAAAACCCTAGCTCTAAACCTAACCCTAAACTTAACCCTAACACTAACATCAACCCTAAAGCTTACTGTAACCCTAACCCTAACCTGAACACTAACCCTAACTCTAACCATACAACTAACAGTAACCATGACATTAAACCTAACCCTAACCATAAACCAAACACTAAAATTATTCCTAACCCTAACCCTATTGCTAACACTAACCCAAACCTTAACTTTATTCCTAATGCTATCCAGAACACTAACCTTAAACCTTACCCTAACACTAACTGCAACATTAAACCTAATCCTAACCCTAACCCTAAAAATACCCTAACAGCAATCCTAACCCTAACACCAATCCCAACCCTAACTCTAACCCTAACCCTAAATTTTACACTACTCCTAACCCTAAACTTAACCCTAACACTAATCCTAACCCTATCCTTAACCCTAATGATAATCCTAATCATAACCCTAACACTTAACCTAAACCCACCCTAACAAAAAACCCTAAGCCTTTGCATAACAGTAACCCTAACACAAACCTAACGTTAGCACTAACCCTAATCCTAACACTAACACATACAATAACCCTAACCCTAACACTAACCATTAACCTAACCCTTAACCTAACCCTAATCCTAACTGTAACCCTAAACCTAACACTAAACCTAGAACAAACCCGAACCAAATTCTAAACCTAACCTTGTCCCTAACCCTAACCCCAACCCTAATACTAACCCTAACCTTAACCATTACCCTAACCCTTACACTCACCAAATCCTAACCCTAAACCTAACACTCACCCTTAACCTAACTATAACACTAACCCAAACACTAACACTAATACTAACCCAAACAACAACCCTAACCTTACACCTAATCCTAAAAGTAACCCTAAACCTAAAACTAAAGCTAACCCTAACACAGTCACTAACACAAACACTAATCCAATCACTAACCCAAACCCTAATCCTAAAACTTACCTTAACACTAAACCTAAAACTAACCCTAACACTAACACTAAACATCACCATAAACCTAACCCTAACCTTAACACTAAATCTAACCCTAACCCTAACACTAACCATAAAACTAAGTGTAACCCTAACCCAAACACTAATCATAACCCAAACCCTAATCCTAAATGTAACACTAACCGTAACCTTAACCCTAAACCTACACCTTAACCTAACACTAACCCCAAAGCGAACCTTAACACAAACCCTAACCCTAACTATAACCATAACACTAACACATATCCTAACAATAACCCTAATACAAACCCTAACTTTAACCTTAACCCTAACACAAACACTAACCCTAACCCTAACCCTAACTTAACCCTAATCCTTGCCTCACCCTAACCCTAACACTATCCCTAACACTTACCATACCTCTAATTTTAACTCTAAACCTTACACAAATCCTAACGACAAACATAACTCTATAACTAACCATAAGCCTAAACCGAACACTAACCCTAAATCTAACCCTAACTCTAACTGTAGCACTAATATTACCCCTAACCACAACCGTAACCATAACAGTAAACCTAACACTAATCCTAACGCTAAATCTAACCCTAACACTAATCAAAAACCTAACCCTAACACAAAACCTAACCCTAAACCTAACTCTAACCCTAAGTCTAAAGCTAACCCTAACCCTAACCTGAACCCTAACCCTAAACCTAACCCCATCACAAACACTAACCCTAAACCTAACACTAACACTAATCCTAAGCCTAACCCTAACACTAACCCTATCCCTAAATTTAACCCTAATTTTAAATGTAAACCTAACCCTAACCCAAATCCTAACGCTAACACAAACCCTAACACTAACCCTAACACTAACTGTATTCCTAATCCTAACCTAACCCTATCACTAACCCTAACACTAATGCTAACACTATCCCTTAACCCTAAAACTAACCCTAAAACTTACCCTAAAGCTAACCCTAAACCTAATGCTAACACTAACACTAACTCTAAACCTAACCCTACACCTAACCGTAACCCTAACCCTAACTCTAATCCTACTACAAACCCTAATACAAACCATAACCCTAAACCTAACCCAACCCTAACCCTAACATTACTGAATTCTAACCCTAACAATAACACTAACCATAAAACTAAAGCTGAAACTAACCCTAATCCTAACAAAAATCCTAACCCTAAACCTAATCCTTACCGTAACACTAACCATAACCCTAACCCTTACGCTAATACTAAACCTAAACCTATCCCTAAACCTAACACTATACCTATAACTAACCATAATCCTAATACTAACACTAACACTAAACCTAACCCTATCCATATTGCTAAAACTAACAAGAGCAGGAACCCTAACCCTAATCCTAACACTAACCCCAAACCTAACCCTATTACTATCACTAATACTTACCCTAACCCTAACCCTAACCCTAACCCTAATATTAACCTTAACCATAACCCTAACCCCAACCATAACCCTAACACGAAATGCAATCAGAACCCTAACACTAACCCTATCACTTACCTAACCCTTACCCTAAACCTACACTAACACTAAACCTAAGACTAACCCTAAACCTAAACCTAAATGTCAACCAAACTCTAACCCTAATCCTAATCCTAACACTAAAAATGTTTCTAACAAAAATCCTAACCCTAAACCTAACACAAACCATAAACCTAACCCTAACCCTAACACTAAACCTAAACCTAACATTAACCCTAACAATAAACCTAAATCTAACACTAACCCTAACTCGAACACGAACGCAAACCCTTAACCTAACCATAACTTTAATCCTAATCTTCACCCTAACTCAAATCCTAACCACAACCATAACCCTTACCCTAAAATAATCCTAACCCTATTCTAACCCCTAACTCTAACATAAACACTAACCCTAATTTTAACCATAAATCTATCACTAATCCTAAACCTAAGCCTAACCTTAAACCTAACACTAACACTAATCCTAATCCTAAACCTAACCCTAACTCTAAATTAAACACTAAACCTAACTCGAACCATAACACTAACCCCAAACCCTAACCCTAACACTAAACTTATCCTATTCTGAACTGAAATCCTAACCCCAAACTTGACCTTAACACAAACTTTAATCATAAACCTAACCCTAAACCTAACCATAACACTAAACCCAACCCTAAATCTAACCCTAACACTAACCCTAACCCTAAACCTAACCCTAACCCTAACCCTATCCCTAACCCTAATCCTAACCCTAACACTAACACAAACCCTATTGCTAACACTAACTCTAACCCTAATTTTAACTTTTACTCTAATCCTATCCTAAACCTAACACAAAACATAACCCTAAACTAACACTAACACTAACCCTAATCTTCACCCGACCCCTAACACTAACTTAACCCTAACACAAACTCTCACGCTAATCATAACACTAACCCTAACCTAACCCTAACCTAACCTAACCCTAAAAATAACCTAAACCTTACCCTAACCCTAACCCAAACACTAAACCTAAATCTAACCTTAACCTAAATCTAATGATAATACTACCAAAACCTAAACCTAAACCTAAATCTAACCCTAACACAAATCTTAACACTCACACTAACCCAAACATAACTGTACCCAACACTAACCCTAATCTGAATCATAACTGTAACAGTAATCCTAACCCTCACCCTAACACAAACTCGAACACTAACCCTAACCCTAACTTTAACATAGCCCTAACACTAACCCTAACCATAACACTATCATTAACTCTATCCGTAACCGTAATTCTAACCCTAATATTTACCCTAACATGAACCTTAATCCTATCCCTAACACTACGCTAACAATAATCCTAACCCTAACCTGAACACTAACCCTAAACTCAACGCTAACTCTATCACTAACACTAACCCTAAACATAAGCCTAACACTAACCCAAACTCTAAAACTAACCGAACTTTAAACCTAACCCTAAACCTAACCCTAACACTCACCTTAACCCTAACCCTAAAACGAACCCTGACGCTAACCCTATCACTAAACCTAACTCTATCCCTAACCCTAACACTAACCCTAAACCTAACCCTTACCATAACTCTCATTCTATTTCTAACCCTAACACTAACACTACCATTAACCCTAATCCTAACCCTAATCCGAACTGTAACCTTTACCCTAACACAAACCCTAACACTAAGCCTAAATCGAACCCTAACCTAAAGCTAACAGTAACCCTTACACTATACCTAACACAAATCCTTAATCTAACCTTAAACCTAAACCTAAGCTTAACCCTAAACCTTACCCTAACCCTAAACCTAAACAGAAAACTAACCCTAATGCTAACCCTAACCATAAAAATTTTAACCATGACCCTAACCCTAACACTAAACCGAAACCTAAACCTATCCCTAACTCTAATGCTAACACTAACCCTAACCCTAATCATAACCCTAAACCTAATCCTAACACAAACCCTAAACCTTATACTACCACTCACCATAACCCTAACCCTTATTCTAACCCTAACCCAAAAACTAACTTTAACCTTAACCCTAATCATTACCCTAATACTAACCTTAATGGCAAATTTAACCCTAACCCTAACCGTAACCTTTTCTCTAACCTAACCCTTACACAAACCTAAACCTAATCTTAACCCTAACACTAACCATAACCCTAACCTAACTCTAAACCTAACCCTAAACCTAACCCAACCCCGAACCCTAACCCTAAGCCCCAAACTAACCCTAACACAAACCCTAACCCTAATTCTAACCCTAAAACTAATCCTAACCCTAATGCTTACTCAAATGCTAACCATAACCCTACTTTAACCCTAACCCTAACCCTAAACCCAAAACAAACGTAACCCTAAATCTAAATCTAACCCTAAACCTAACCCTAAAACAAACAGTAATCCTAAAACTAACCCTATTCCTAATTCTAACAGAAATCCTAACCCTAACCCTAACTTTCACACTAACACTAACCCTAAACCTAATTTAATCCTAACCCTAACACTGACACTAATCCTACTCCGACCAATAACCCTAACCCTAAACATAAACCTAACACTCACCCTAGCCCTAAATCTAAACCTAACACTAATCCTAAACCTAACACTAACACTAAGACTAAACCTAAGTATAACCCAACCCAAACACTAATGCTAACCATAAACCTAAACCTAACACTAACACAAACCATAACCCTCACCAACCCCTAAACCTAAAACTAACATTAACCCTAACCCTAAAACTAACATGAGCCCTAACCCTAAGACTAACCTAACCCTAACCGTAACACTAATCGTAACTCTAACCCTAACCCTAACCTACCCTAATCTAACCCTAAACCTAATCCTATTCCTAACCGTAACTGTTACCCTAAACATAACCCTAACCAAACCCTAAAACAAACCCTAGCCCTAACCATACAACTAATCCTAACCCTAACACTAACCCTAACCCTAATTTTACACTAACACTAATTCTAAACATAACCCTAAACCAACCCTAAACCTTAACCTAACTCTAACCCTAACCCTAACCATAACACTAAAGTTAACCATAATATAACTCTAAACCTGATCCTAACCCTCACCCTAAAAACAAACCCTAACACTAACCATAACCCTAACCTTGACCTAACCTTAAGCATAACCCTTACCTAATAACCCTAAACCTAACCCTAACACTAACACTAACCCTATTTTGAACCCTATCACTCACATGAACCCTAATCCTAACACTAACACTAACCCTAAACCTCAACATAATTGTAACCTTAATGCTAACACTTACTCTAAACCTAATGCTAACACTAAACCTCATCCTAACTCTAACACTAACCCCAAAACAAATCTTAACCTAACCCTAATTCTAACTGTAACACTAACCCTAATTTTAACCATAAACCTACAAATAACCCTAAATGTAAACCTAACTGAAACTCTAACACGAACCCTAAATCTAACCCTAACCATAACCATAACATTAACCTACCCCCTAACCTTAAAACTAACACAAACCCTAACCCGAATGCCAACCCTAACACAAATCCTAAAAAACCATAGCCCTTACCCTAACCTACCTTTAACCCTAACACTTACTTAAAACTAACAATAACACTAACTCTGAACCTAACCCTAACACTAACCCTAATCTCAACCCTAAGCCTATAACTAACCAAAACCCCAGCCCTAACCCCAAACCTAACACTAAGCCTAACCGTAAACATAATCCTAAGCCTAACCCTAGATCTAACTCTAATCTTAACCATAACCCTAATGACAACCTTAACCCTAACCGTATCACAAACACTAACCTAACCCTAACAGTAACCCTAACATTAACCCTAAACCCAACCCTAATGCTAACTCTAAAACTAACCCTAACCCTATCCTAAACCCTAACCCTAAACCTAACCCTATCACAAACACTAACTCTAACCCTAACACTAACACTAACCCTAACCCTAACTTTAACCGTAACCCTAATCTTAAATGTAATCCTAACCCTAAACCAAACCTAACTATTACACAAACCCTAACACTAAACCTAACACTAACACCAAACCTAAGCATAACCCTAACCTTAACACTAAACCTAACCCTAACCCTAAGCCTAACATAACCCTAGCTCTAAACCTAACCCTAATCTTAACCCTAACACTAACATCAATTCTAAAGCTTACTGTAACCCTAACCCTAACCTGAACACTAACCCTAACTCTAACCATACAACTAACACTAACCATGACATTAAACCTAACCCAAATACTAATCCTAACACTAACCCTATTGCTAACACTAATCGAAACCTTAACTGTATTCCTAATGCTATCCAGAATGCTAACCTTAAACCTTACCCTAACACTAACTGTAACACTAAACCTAATCTTAACCCTAACCCTAAAAATAACCCTAACAGCAATCCTAACCCTAACACCAATCCCAACCCTAACTATAACCCTAACCCTAATCCTAACCCTATCCTTAACCCTAATGATAATCCTAATCATAACCCTAACACTAAACCTAACCCCACCCTAACAAAAAATCCTAATCCTTTCCATAACAGTAACCCTAACTCTATACCTAACCCTAGCACTAATGCTAATCCTAACCCTAACACATACAATAACCCTAACATTAACACTAACCATTACCCTAACCCTAAACCTAACCCTAATCCTAACTGTAACCCTAACCCTAAAACTAAACCGAGCACAAACCCTAACCAAATTCTAAACCTAACCTTGTCCCTAACCCTAACCGTAACCCTAATACTAACCCTAACCTTAACCGTTACCCTAACACTAACACTCACCTAATCCTAACCCTAAACCTAACTATAACACTAACCCAAACACTAACACTAACCCTAACCTTAACCCTAACACTAATACTAACCCAAACAACAACCCTAACCCTAAACCTAATCCTAACAGTAACCCTAAACATAAAACTAAAGCTAACCCTAACACAAACACAAACCCGATCATTAACTCTAACTCTAATCCTAAAACTTACTCTAACACTAAACCGAAAACTAACCCTAACACTAACATTAAACCTCACCATAAACCTAACCCTAACCTTAACACTAAATCTAACCCTAACCCTAACACTAACCATAAACCTAAGTGTAACCCTAACCCAAACACTAATCCTAACCCAAACCCTAACCCTAAATGTTACACTAACCCTAACCTTAACCCTAAACCTACACCTTAACCTAACACTAACCCCAAACCTAACCTTAACACAAACCCTAACTCTAACCCTAACCATAAGCTTAACACTAACACATATCCTAACAATAACCCTAATACAAACCCTAACTTTAACCCTAACCCTAACACAAACCCTAACCCTAACCCTTACCCTAACCTAACCCTAATCCTTGCCTAACCCTAACCCTAAAACTAACCCTAACAGTAACCCTAACTCTAATTTTAACTCTAAACCTTACACAAATCCAAACGACAACCATAAATCTATAACTAACGCTAACCCTAACCATAAGCCTAAACCTAACACTAACCCTAAATCTAACCCTAACTCTAACTGTAGCACTAACATTACCCCTAACCACAACCCTAACCATAACACTAAACCTAACACTAATCCTAACACTAAATCTCACCCTAACACTAACAAAAAACCTAACCCTAACACACAACCTAACCCTAAACCTAACTCTAACCCTAACTCTAAAACTAAACCTAAACCTAACCTGAACCCTAACCCTAAACATAACCCCATCACAAACACTAACCCTAAACCTAACACTAACACTAATCCTAAGCCTAACCCTAACTCTAACCCTAAGCCTAAATGTAACCCTAATCTTAACTGGAACCCTAACCCTAACCCAAATCATAACCCTGACACAAACCCTAACACTAACTGTTACACTAAACCTAACCGTAAACCTAACACTAATCCTAACCCTAACCTTAACCCTAAGAATAAACCTAACCCTAGCTTTAACACTCATACTAACCCAAAACCTTACCTTATCCCTAAACCTAACCTGAATACTAATACTAACCCTAACACTAACCCTAACCATAACCCTAACCCTGTCTCTAACCTTAACATAAGCTAACCCTAATCCTAACACAAACCCTACCCAAACCCTAAACCTAAAGCTCTCCTAACCCTAACCCTAACCCTAACCATGATCCTGACCCTAAGCCTAACCCTAATACTCACCTAATCCTAACCCTAAACCTAACACTAACTCTAACACTAACCCTAACTCTTATCCTAACCCTAGCCTTACCTCTAAACCTATCCATTACCCTAAGCCAAATCCTCATCCTAATGGTACCCTAGTCTAACCATAATTCTTAGTCTTCCCCAAATCCTAACGCTATTAATGCACTAAACATAGCCCTCATTCTAGCTATAACCCTAACCCTAACGCTGACCATTTTCTGAACCAAACATTAACCCTTGATCCAAACCTGACTCTAACCCTAAACTGAACGCTAACACTTCCTCTACTGGTAAACCTATACCTAAACCTAACAGTAACACTAGCACTAGACAAACCTAATTTTAAATAGAGTGATAAATCTAGCCCTAGCCCTAAACAAAACCCTAGCACTAGCCCTAACAATAACCCTTAACCTAACGTCAAGACTAAACCTCTCACTAGATCAAATGCTAGTCCTAATTGTGGCTTTAAACCTAAAACTAAACTTAACCCCACAATGATCCTTTATCTAATAGAAACGCTAGCTCTAAACCTTATCCTAAACCAAAACCTAACCGTAACAGTAGACTTATCCAAAACCCTTATCCTAAAACTAGCCATAACCATATCCCTCGCTCTTACATTACCAAGCACAAACATTAGCCACAAACATCACACAAAACCTAGCCCTTCATAGCCCTAAACCCTGCCTTAATCATAATCCTAACCATAACCTTAGACCTAACCCTAATGCTAACCCTTGCCCTAGCCCTAACCCTAGCTCAAACTCTCATCCTTAGCCTAAAGATAACCCTAACCTTAACCTTACACTAGCCTTGACTCAAAATCTAAGCCTCGCCCTAGCCATAGCCCTAGCTAAAATGCCTACAGTTACCCCAACCCTAACCCTAACATTAACCCTAGGCCTAACACTAACACTAACCCTAACCCTTACCTCAACCCTAGCACTAACCTCAGCTCTAACCCTATTCATTAAATTAAAGACATGCCCAACCCAAATGCTAACCCTAGGCCTAATGATAACCCAATCGTTAACACTAACCCTATCCATTACTCTAAACCTAAGCAGAAAAATAAACCTAATTCTATCCATTACCCTATCCCTAAACCGAACCCACCGCTAATTCAAGCATTAACCCTAAATCGTAACCTAAACCAAACCCTACCCTGAACCATGACCCTAATAATACACCTAGCTCTAAACTTGACCCTTACCCTGCACCTAAACCTTACAATAGACATAGTCATAACCTAACACTAAAATTAATACTAACCATAAACCGAGACATGATATTAGCACTAGCCCTATTCCTAGACTTATCCTAACACAAATCTTAAACCTAGCCCTAAACCTAGTCTTAATCCTAACCCAAAACCTAACCTTAGTCCTAATCCTAATTCTAACCCTTGCCCTAGACCTCAAGCTAGCTATAACCCTATCCATTCCCCTAAACCTAATCCTAACCCTAACTCTAACACTAACCCTAACCCTAGGCCTAACCCTAACACTAACCCTAGTGCTAATTTTAGCCCTAATTTAGCCCTACCCCAAATTTACCCCTAACCTTAGCCCAAAGACTAACTTAAACTCTAAGCCTAGCCCTATTTTTAGTTCTAACCTTATCTGTTATCATAACCCTAATACTAGCCCTAAACTTAGCCCTTACCCTAGCCATAGCCCTAAACCTAGATCTAACCATAACAATAAATCTAAGCCTAAGCTTCACCCTAACACTATCGTTAATCATAAAACTAGCTCTAACCCTATGCCTAGTTCTAAAACAAAACTGGGCCATAGCCCTATCCCTAACCCTACCTAACCTTAACCCTAGATGTGATATTATCCCTATCCCTAGACCTAATCCTAGTTCTAAGCCCAGCCTTAATTATTACCCTGATCTTAACCCCAGCCCTATCCCTAATTTTATCCCTGGTCCTAGCACTAAACATAGCTGTAACATCATACCTTACCATAACACTAACACTAACCTTATGTCTATCCTTAAACCTAGGCCTAAACCTAACACTAACCCTAGCACTAATCCTAGCCCTAATTTAGACCTAACACTAAACCTAACCCTATTCCTATCCCTAAGACTAATTTTAAATCTCGCCCTAGCCCTATCCCTAGTTCTAAACCTATCCCTTATAATAATCCAAAACCTAGCCCTATCCTAGCCCCAACCTTAGCTCTAATCTTTGACCTACCCCTAAACCTGGATCAAACCCTAACCTTAAGCCTAAATCTCACCCTAACACTAGCCCTAACAGCAATGCTAATTGGAAAACTAGCCCTAACCCTAACCTAGCCCTAAAACAAAACTGAGCCATAAACCTAACCCTAACCTTTAACCTAAACCAAACACTAACCCTAAACCTAGCCCTAATTCCTGCCATAATTTGAGTGCTAAACTTAACCCTAGAAGTAACCCTGATTCTGATTCAGATCCTAAAACTAACCATAGCTCTAAACATTGTCTTAATGCTAAAACAAGAAGTAGCCTAATCAGAAACCAAGTTCTTTCACTAGCCATAGCTCTAATGCTAACACATATCCTAGTGCTAATCCGAGCCCTAACCCTAGGTTTAACTCTAAGACTAACCCTAACCCTAACCCTATCCCTAACCCTATCCCTAATCCTAACCCTATGGCTAATCCTACCCCTTACCCTAAGCCAAACCCTCACCCTAATGCTACCATAGTCCTAAAACTAATCCTTAGCCTATCCCAAACCCTAACACTATTACTAGTCCTAATCCTATGCCTTATTCTAGCTCTAGCCCTAACCCAAACCCTGACCCTTATTCTGACACTGACAATAATCCTAGATCTAAACCTGACACTAGCCCTAAACCAGACCCTAACTCTAGCCCTATAAGTACACCTATACCTAAACCTAACAGTAACACTAGCACTAGACCAAACCTAATCCTAAATAGTGCCATAAATATAGCCCTAGCCCTAAACAAAAACTTTGAACTAGCCCTAAAATAACCCTTAAACTAACACAAACCTAACCATATCCCTAGACCCAACACTATTCCTAATTCTGGCCATAACACTAACTCAAACACTGACACTTAATCTAACACAAACCCTAGCTCTAAAACTTATCCTAACCCAAAACCTAACCCTAAAACTAGACTTATCCATAATTCTAACCCTAAAACTACCTCATAACCTGAGCTCTTACATTCCCCATAGCCCTAACGCTAGCCATAAACAGCACACAAACCTAGCCCTTATCTAGTCAAAACCTAGACCTAATTGTAACATTAACCGTAACCCTAGACCTGACCGTAACCCTAACCCGCGCCCTAGTCCTAAACCTAGCTCAAACTCTAAACCTTTCCCTAATCATAACACTAACCCTAATCCTAACCCTAGCCCTGAATCTAACTTTAAACCTCGTCCTAGTCCTAAGCCTAGCTCAAACCCTAATACTTACCCTAAACCTAACCCTGATAATAACCCTAGGCCTAACCCTAACCCTAGCCATTAACTTAACCTTAACCCTAGACCTAAAATTAGCTCTAACTCTATCCATTACCCTAAAGATAAGCCAAACCAAATGGTAACCCTAGGCCTAACACTAACCCTACCGGTAACAATAACCATATCCAGTACTCTAAACCTAACCTGAATCCTAAACCTAACCCTATACATTACCCAAATCTTAAACCAAACCCTAATGCTAATACAAGCCTTAAACCTAAACCTTAACCTAAACCAAACCATACATGGTCCCTGACCCTAATAAAGCACCTAGCTCTTAACCTGACCCTTACCCTAAACCTAACACTTACACTAGACCCAGCCATATCCTAACCATAAAACTATCACTTACTTTGAACCTAGACCTGACATTAGCCCTAGCCCTAATCTTAGCCATACCCCTAACACATACCCTGATCCTGGCACTAAAACTAGCCTTAATCCTAACCCGAACACTAACTCTTGCCCTAAATCAAATTCTAACCCGAACCGCAGCTCTAAAGCTAGCTATAACCCCATCCCTTCACCTAAATCTAACCCTAACCCTAACACTAACCTTAACCCTAGCCCTAACCCTAGAACTAACCCTAACACTAACCCTAGTGCTGATCCTAGCCCTAATTTAGCCCTAACCCTAAACCTATCCCTAACCCTAGCCCAAAGAGTTATCTAATTGCACTCCAGTCCTATTTCTAGTTCTAACCTTATCCATTACCGTAACCCTAACACTAACCCTAACATTAATCCTAATGCAGGCCCTAGCCCAAAACCTAGATCTAACCATAACAATAGATTTAAGCCTAAACATTATCCTACCACTAGCCCTAACACTATCAGTAATCCTAAAACTAGCCCTAATCCTAGCCCTAGCTCTAAAACAAAACAGAGCTATAGCCCTAACCTAACCCTAGCCTAACTGTAATGCTGGACCTGATATTAGCCCTATTCCTAATTCTTACGCTAACCCTAACACAAAACCTAACCCTACACCTAGCCTTAATCCTAGCCCTAATTTGAGTCCTATCCCAAACCCTGATCCGTAACACTGATCCTGACTCTGACCCTAACACTAACCCTATCTCTAATCATCTCCCTAAACCTCAACCTAAACCTAATCAAAACACTAGTCCTTGACCTAGACCTAATAGTATCTCTAAAAATAACCTTAATCTTAACTCTAGTTCTTACAATAGCCGTAGTCCTATCTTATCCCTAACCTAAACCAAAACCTAACCATAATCTGATCCCTAACCTTAGCTTTAACCCTATACCTAAACCTCACCCTAGCCCTATCACTTAATCTAAACCTAACACAAAAACTAAACCTTGACCTAACCCGAACCATGGCCTAACTATAACCCTAGCCCTTACCCTAGCTGTAATCTTATTTATTACCGTAAACATAACCCTAACCAAATTCTAACCCGAGGCCTAAAACTAACCATAGACCTAACCTAACAATAAACCTATCCTTAACTGTAGCTCTAATCCTATCTAATACCCTAACCATAACCCTAACTGAATTCTATCCCTAGTCCTAACCTTAACACTATCCCAAATCCTAAGGCTTTCCATTACCCTAAACCTAAACTGAACCCTAAACCTAACCATATCCATTACCCATACCGTAATTCTTATCCTAATGCTAATTTGAGCCCTAACCCTAAACCTTAACCTAACACAGACCCTAATTCCGATTTCAACCCTAATAATACCCTAGCTGCAAAGCTAACACTAACACTCAACCTAACCTTTAAAATAGATCTGGCTATAAACCTAACCCTAAAACTATCCCTAACCATAACCCTAGACCTGACATTAGCCTTAGCACTAATCCTAGCCCTAACCCTAACAGAAATCCTAGCCGTAATCTTAGACTCAGCCTAGCCTTAATCCTAACAGTAACCATAACCCTAGCCCTGTTCCTAATTTTATCTTTTGACCTAGACAAAACTGTAGTTGTAACATCATACCTTACCCTAACCTTAGCACTAAACTTAGGCCTAAACCTAACACTAACCCTAGCACTAATCCTAGCCCTAATTTAGTCCTAACCCTAAATCTAACCCTATCCCTAGCCCTAAGACTAATTATAACTCTCACCCTAGCTCTAGCTCTTGTTCTAAACATATTCCTTACCATAACCCAATCTCTAGCCCTATCCCTAGCCCCAACCTTAGCCCTAACTTTGCCCTAGCCCTAAATGTGAATCTAACCCTAACCTTAAGCCTAAATCTCACCCTAACACTAGCCATGAAACTAATGCTAATTAGAAAACTATCCCTAATCCTAACCTAGCACTAAAACAAAACTGAGCCATAAACCTAACCCTAACACTTAACCTAAACCAAACACTAACTCTAAACCTAGCCCTAAACTTTTCCATAATTTGAATGCTAAACCTAACCCAGGAAGTAACCCTGACCCTGACTTGGGTCATGTCTAACACTAACACTAACACTAGCTCTATTCATTGCCCTAATGCTAACCCTAGAACTAGCCCTAATCAGAAAAAAAGTTTTTTCATTAGCCATAGCTAACACAAATCATGGCACTAATCCAAGCTCTAACCCTAGGTTTAACACTAAGACTAACGCTAACCCTAGTCCTAAACCTATCCCTAATCCTAATCCTACCTCTAAACTCATCCCTTTTCCTAAGCCAAACCCTCACCCTAATGTTACCTAGTTCTAACCCTAATACTTAGTCTACCCCAATCCCCAACGATATTACTAGTTCTAACCCTAGCCCTCATTCTAGCTGTAACTCTAACCCAAACCTTGACCCTTATTCTGATCTAACACTAACCCTACAACTAAACGACACACTAACCCTGAACTGGACCCTACCCCTACCCCTGCAAGTAAACATGTACCTAAACCTAACAGTAGCACTAGGACTAGACCAAACCTAATCCTAAATAGAGTCATAAATCTAGCACTAGCCCTAAACAAAAACTTTGCACTAGCACTAAAAATAACCCTTAATCTAACAAAAAGACTAACACTATTTCTGGACCAAACACTAGTCCTAATTCTGGCCCTAACTCTAACCCTAACCTAAACCTAACTGATAGCCCTAATGCTAGCCATAAACATCACACAAACCTAGCCTTATCCTAGCCCTTAACCTAGCCCTAATCATAACCCTAAACATAACCGTAGCCCTGACTCTAACCCTAACCATCTCCCTAGCCCTAACACTATCACATACCCTAACACTTACCCTAAACTGGACCCTAGCCCTAATCCTAACCTTAACCTTAGCACTAACCTTAGCTCTAACCCTATCCATTACCCTAAAGAAAAGCCTAACCCAAAAGCTAATGCTAGGCCTAACGATAACCCTATTGCTAACACTAACCCTATCCATTAATCTAAACCTAACCGGAACCATAAACATAATTCTATTCATTACCCTAACCCTAACCTGAATGCACCACTAATTCAAGTATTAACCCTAAATCTTAATCTAAACCAAACCCTAACCGGACCCTGACCCTAATAATAAACCTAGCTCTAAACTTTACCCTTATTCTACACCTAAACATTATAATAGACATAGCCATAATCTAACATTTAAACTAAAACTAACACTAAACCTAGACCTGACATTAGCCGTAGCCCTAATCCTAGCTGTAGCCCTAACACAAACCCTCAGCCTAGTCCTAAACCTAGACTTAATTAAAACCCGAACGCTAACCTAGCCCTAATCCTAATTCTAACTCTCGCCCTATCTCAAAACCTAGCTATAACCTTATCCCTTTCCCTAAACCTAACCCTATCTCTAACACTAACACTAACCCTAACCCTAACACTGACCCTAGCACTAATCCTAGTCCTATATTAGCCCTAACCTTAAAGCCACCCCTAACCCTAGCCCTAAGACTAACTCTAACTCTTGCCATAGCCCTATTTCTAGTTCTAACCCTATCTGTTATCAAAACCATAACACTAGCCCTAACTTTAGTGCAAACCATAGCCCTAGCCCTAAACCTAGATCTAATCATAACAATAAAAGACTTAACCTCACCTTACTACTAGCATTAACACTGTCGCTAATCACAAAACTAGCCCTAACCCTAGCCCTAGCTCTAAAATAAAACGGAGCCATAGCCCTAACCCTAACCCTAACCTAAACGTAACCCTAGACCTGACATTAGCTCTATCCCTAATTCTTACCCTAACACTAACACAAATCCTAACCCTACAGCTAGCCTTAACCCTCTCCCTAATTCGAGACCTATCCCTAATCCGAAAAGTAACACTGATCCTGACTCTGACCCTAACACTAACCCTACCTCTAAACGTAACCCTAAACCTAAACCTAATATAAACAATAGACCTAGTCTTAATGCAAACCCTAGTAATATCCCTAATTGTAACCCTAGTTCTTATATTAGCCATAGTCCTACACTAGACCTAACCTAACCCAAAACCTAGCCCTATTTTGAGCCCTAACTGTAGTTTTATTCATAGCCCTCACCCTATCCCTAGCCCTAACACTTAATCTAAACCTAACCCTAAAACTAAACCTTGTCCTAACCAGAAACCTGAACTGAACCAAAGCCCTATTCCTAACCATAACACTAGCCCTAAACCTAGACATAATTTTATCCATTACCCTAACCATAACCGTAAGCAAATTCTAACCCTAGGCCTAAACCTAACCACAGTCCTAAACTAACCATAATCCTAGTACTAATGTAGTTCTAATCCTATCCATTACCTGAACCATATCTTTAACCAAATTCTATCCCTAGGCCTAATTCTAAACCTATGCCTTACCCTAACCCTGTCCATTATACTAAACCTAACCTGAACCTGAAACCTAACCATATCCATTATCCTAACCCTAATGATGATTTTAGCCCTAACCCTAAACCTTTACCTAACCCATACCCTAAAAACTTGCTCTGGCCCTAATAATACCCCTAGCTGTATATCTGGCACTAACACTCAGTGTAACCATTACAATAGACCTGGCCATAAACCTAAATGTAAAAGTATCCCTAACCATAACCCTAGAACTGACATTAACCCTAGACATAATCCTAGTCCAAACCCTAACACAAACCCTAGCCCTATTCCTAGCCCTAAGCCTAGCCTTAATCCTAGTTTTAACCTTAACTAGAGCCCTAACTCTTATTTTATCCCATGCCCTAGCCCAAAATATAGCTGTAACATCATACCTTACCCTAACCCTAACACTAACCCTAACCCTAGCCCTAACTCTAGGCCAAAACCTAACACTAACCCTAGGTCTAATCCTAGTCCTAATTTAAACCTAATCCTAAACCGAATCCTATACATAGCCCTAAGACTAACTCTAACACTTGCCCTAGCCCTATCCAAAGTTCAAAACCTATCCATTACCATAAACCAAACCTAGCCCTATCCCTAGCCCCAACCCTAGCTCTAAACATCACTGTAGCCCTAAACCTGGTTGTAAACCCTAACCTTAAGCACAAACCTCACCCTAACACTAGCCCTAAACCTAATGCTAATTGGAAAACTAGCCCTAACCCTACCCTAGCCCTAAAACAAAACCGAGTCATAATCCTAACCCTAACCCTTAACCTAAACCAAACACTAACCTTACACTTATCCCTAAACTTAGCCTTAATTTGAGTCCTAACCCTAACCATAGAAACAACCCTGACCCTGAGTTGGACCCTAACAGTACCCCTAGCTCTAAACATTGCCATAACACTAACCTTAGAACTAGCCTCAATCAGAAAACTAGTTCTTGTATTAGCCCAAGCCCTAATGCTAACACAAATCCTAGCCCTAATCTGAACCCTGAATCTAACTCTAACCCTAACCGTACCTCTAACTCTATCCCTTACCCTAACCCAAATCATCTCCCTAATGCTACCTTAGTTCTAACCTTAATCCTTAGACTACCCCAAACCCTAAATATATTACTAGTCCTAAACCTAGCCCTCATTCTAGTTTTAACCCTAATCCTAACTCTGACCCTTATTCTGACCCTAACACTAACCCTAGATCTAAACCTGACCCTAACCCTAAACTGAACCCTAACACTACCTCTACCAGTAAACCTATACCTAAACCTAACAGTAACACTAGCACTAGACCCAACCTAATCCTAAATAGAGTCATAAATCTAGCCTTAGCCCTAAACAAAAACCTAGCACTACCCCTATCAATAACCCTTAACCTAACATAAAGAGTAAAACTAATACTAGACCAAATGCTAGTCCTAATTGTGGCCCTAACCATAATACTAACCCTAACCCAACAATGACCCTTAACCTAATAGAAACCCTAGCTTTAAACCTTATCCTAAACCAAAACCTAACCCTAACACTAGACTTATCCATAACCCTGACCCTAACACTAGCCATAACCATAACTAGCTTTCACTTTACCCATAGCCCTAATGTTAGCCCTAAACATCACACAAAACCTAGCCCTTATCCTAGCCCTAAACCTAGACCTAATCATAACCTTAACCATAACCTTAGCCTAACCCTAATGCTAAACCCTCACCCTAGCTCGAACCCTAGCTCAAACTCTAATCCGTAGTCTAAACATAACCCTAAACCTAAACCTAACCCTGGACCTGACTCAAACCCTAAACCTCACCCTAGCTCTAACCCTAGGTCAAATGCCTACACTTACCCTAAACCTAATCCTAACCATAACCCTAGCCCTAACCTTAGCTCTAACCTATCCATTACGCTAAAGATAAGCTTAACCGAAATGCTATTTCTAGGCCTAAGGATAACCCTATCACTAACACTAACCCTATACATTACTCTAAACCTAAGCAGAATCATAAACCTAATCCTACCCTTTACCCTGTCTATAACCCTAACCCTAAAGCTAATTAAATCCTTAACCCTAAATCTTAACCTAAACCAAACCCTACTCAGACCCTGACCCTAGTAATACACTTAGCTCTGAACTTGACCCCTACACTAAACCTAACACTTATACTAGACATAGCCATAACCTAACACTAAAACTAATACTAAACATAAACCTAGACAAAACATTAGCCCTAGTGCTAATCCTACCCCTAACCTTAACACAAACCCTCAGCTTAACCCCAAACCTATCCTGAATCCTAACCCAAACCCTAACTTTACTCCTAACCCTAATTGTAACCCTCACCACAGGCCTAAAGCTAGCTATATCCCTATCCCTTCCTGTAAACCTAATAATAACCCTAACACTCAAACTAACCCTAACCATAGGCCTAACCCTAACACTAACGCTAGCGCTAATCCTAGCCCTAATTTAGCCCTAACCCTAAACCTACCCCTAACCCTAGCCAAAAGACTAACTCAAACTCTCACCCTAGCCCTATTTCTAGTTCTAACCCTATCCATTACCATAACCTTAAAGATAGCCCTAACCTTATCCTTAACCATAGCCATACCCCTAAACCAAATCCAACCATAACAATGAATCAAATCCTAAACTTCACCATACCACTAGTCCTAACACTATCACTAATCATAAATCTAGCCCTAACCCTAGGCCTAGTTCTAAAACAAAACTGAGCCATAGCCCTATCCCTAAGCCTACCTAACCTTAACCCTAGACCTGACATTAGCCCTATCCCTAGATCTAATCCTAGTTCTAAGCCTAGGCTTAACCCTAACCCTAATTTGAATCCTAGCCCTAACCCTAATTTTATCCCTTGTTCTAGCACTAAACATAGCTGTAACATCATACCTTACCCTAACCATAATGCTAACAATAACTCTAGCCCTAAACCTAGACCTAAATCTAACACTAACCCTAGCACTATTCCTAGCCCTAATTAAGCCCTAACAGTAAACCAAACCCTATCCCTATCCCTAAGACTAACTCTACTTCTCGCCCTAGCCTTATCCTTAGTTCTAAACCTATTCCTTACCATAACCCAAACACTAGTCCTATCTCTAGCCCCAAACGTAGCCCTAACCTTCGCCCAAGGCTTAAACCTGGATCTAGAACTAAAATTAAGTATAAACCTCACCCTAACACTAGCCCTAACCCTAATGCTAGTTGGAAAACTAGCATTCAATCTACCCTAACCCTAAAATGAAACTGAGCCATAACCCTAAACCTTAACCTAAACCAAACCCTAAAGTTACACCCAATCCTAAACCTAGCCCTAATTTGAGTCCTAACCATAACCCTAGAAATATCCCTGACACTGACTCGGGCCCTAACACCAACCCTAGCTCTAAACAGTACCCTAGAACTAACCCTAAGCAGAAACCTAGTTCTTTCATTAGCCTTTATCATAAGTTCTTATCATAGTCCTAATGATAACACAAATCCTAGCCTGAATTTAAGGCCTAACTCTATTTTTTAGCTCTAACCCTAACGGTAACCCTAGCCCTAAACCTAAACCTAACCCTAACCCTACCTTAAACCCTAGCTCTTCCCCTAAGCCAAACCCTCACTCTAATACTACCCTAGTCCTAATCTTAACAATTAGCCTACTTCAAACCCTAACTCTATTACTAGGACTATCCTAGCCCTAAATCTAGCTCAAAACCTAACCCTAACCCTGACCTTTATTATGACCCTAACACTAACCCTAAGTCTAAACCTGACCCTAACACTAAACCAAACCCTAACACTTCCCATACTGGTAAACCTATACTTAAACATTATCCTAACCCTAACCCTAACCCTAACCCTAATAATAACCCTAGCCCTAAACCTAACCTTATCCCTAACCCTAATCATAAACGTAACCCTCAACCTAACCCTAAACCTAAACCTTGCCATAAACTTAACCTTAAACCTTACCATAAATCAAAACTAAGCCTATCCCCGAACCTAAATTTAACCTTAACCTAAACTTAACCCTAAGCCTAATCTTACATCTAATCCAATACATTACTCTAAAACTAACCCTAACCCTAATGAGAACCCTAGCCCTAACCCCAACCATAACCATAACCATAACCCTAACCTAGACCTAACACTAAACCTAACACTTCCCCTAGCCCTAACTGTAGCTTAAACTCTAACCCTTACCCTAACCCTAACCATAGCCCTAGCTTAATCATAACCCTAACTCTAGCCCTAAACCTAATATTAAATCTAGCCCTAATCCTAGCTCTAATATAGCTCTATTCTTAACCCTAACCCTAACCCTAGTATTAAGACTAACTATATGAGACAGGGAGAGGGTTATTTTTAGGCCTAAGACTCGAATTACAGCTTGAGTTATGGCTGGTTATGGGTTAGGGTTTGGTTTAGGTTAAGGTTTAGGGTTAGAGTAATGGCTCGGTTTTATTTTAGGGCTAGTGCTTGGATTAGGGCTAGTTTTTGGATTAGCAAAAGTGTTAGAGCTAGTGGTAGAATGAGGTTTAGGCTAAAGTTTAGGGTTAGATTTAGAGTTATGATTAGATCTAGGGTTAGGGCTACCGCTAGGGTTAGTGCTCAGGTTAGGACTATTGTGAGGGATACAGTAATGAATAGAGTTATAAATAGAAATAGTGCTAGGGTGTGAGTTAGAGTTAGTCTTAGGGCTAGGGTTAGGGGTAGGGTTAAGGTTAGGGTTCAAATATGGCTAGGATTAGCACTTTGAAAAGTGTTAGGGTTAGACCAATGGTTAGGGCTAGAGTTTGGGTTAGTTTTAGGGAAAGGGATGGGGTTACATAGCTAGGTTTAGTGCTAGGGCGAGGGTTTGATTAGGGATAGGGATAGGGTGAGGGTTCGGATTAGGATTAAGTCTAGATTTAGGGCTAGGATGAGGGCTAAGATTTGTGTTAGGGTTAGGGCTAGGATTAGGGCTAGGGCTAATGTCAAGTATAGGGTTATGTTTACTGATAGTGTTAGGGATAGGTTTATGGCTAGGTCTAGTGTAAGGGTTCGGTTTAGGGTAGGGGTTAGTTATAGAGCTAGGTTATTATTAGGGTCAGAGTCTGGATTAGGGTTTGGTATGTGTTAAGGTTTAAGGTTAAGGCTCAAATTAGCATTAGGGTTAGGGTTAGGGTTAGAGTAATGGATAGGGTTAGGTTAACAGTTCAGGTTAGGTTTAGAGTAATGTATAGGGTTGGTGTTAGGGACAGGGTTAGGGTTAGGCCTAGAGTTAGCATTTGGTTTAGGCTTATGTTTACAGTAATGTATAGGTTTATTGCTAGTGTTAGGGCTTAGGTTAAGGTTAGAAATAGGGCTAGGGTTTGGGTTACTCCTAGGGTTAGTGTTAGAGTTAGGTTTAGGGTAAGTGTTAGGGTTTGAGCTAGGGTTAGGCCTAGGGCAAGGTGTAGGATTAGAATCAGGGCTATGGTTAGGGTTAGGGTTAGGGTTAGCATTAGGGCTAGGGTTATGTTTAAGGCAATGGATATATTTAGAACTAGGATTTGGGCTATGGTTACAGTTAGGATTAGGGATAGGGTTAGGGTTAGGGTTAGGGTTAGAGCTAGGGTTATATTTAGGGTAAAGTTTAGAATTTGAGCTAGGGTTAGGGCTAGGGCAAGCATTAGGTTTAGGGTTTGGGCTAGGATTAGGGTTAAGGTTATGCTTAGGTCTAGGTTTAGGGCTTGTATTAGGGCTAGGTTTTGTGTGAAGTTTATGGCTAGTGTTAAGGCTATGGGTAATGTACAAGCTAGGGTTACGGTTATGGCTAGATTTGGGGGTTAGGGATATAGATATGTCTAGTGATAGGTTTAAGTTTTGGGTTTGGATAAGGTTTAGAACTAGGGTTTGTGTTTAAGTAAGCATCAGAATTCGGTTTAGCATTGGTTTATGGTTAGGGCCAGAATTAGAACTAGGGTCAGGTCTAGGGATAGGGTTAGTCTTTGCATTAGGTTAATGGTTATTTTAGGGCTACGGCTAGGTTTTTGTTTAGGACTAGGGCTAGAGTTATGGCTATATTTAGGATTAAATTTAGGTCTAGTGCTAGTGTTATGGTTAAGTTTAGGTATAGGTTTTACTGGTAGGGCTAGTGTCAGAGTTCGGTTTAGTGTTAAGGTCAGGCTTTGGCCTAGGGTTAGTGTTAGGGTCAGAATAAGGGTAAGGTTTAGGCTTAGGCTTCGGGTTAGGGTTAAAGATAGAATGAGGGCTAGGTTTAGGACTAGTAATAGAGTTAGCGTTTGGGGTAAGCTAAGAATTAGGGTTAGAACTAGGGTAGCATAAGTGTGAGTTTTGGGTTTAAAGTAAAGAATAGGTTTAGAACTAGAGTTTGGGTTAGTGTTAATGTTAGGGTTAGGGTTAAAGCTAGGGTTGAGGCTTGGAATAGGGCTAGTTATTGTGTTAGGGTTAGTGCTATGGCTAATGTAAGAACTAACTTTATGGTTAGGGATAGTTTTAGAGTTAGGATTAGGGCTAGGTCTAGTGTTTGGGTTAAGTTTAGGGTTAAGGTGATGTTTAGAAATAGTTTTAGTGTCAGAGTCAGGTTCAGTATTAGTTGTAAGGATAGGGTTAGGACTAGGTGTAGCGTTAGGATTTGGTTTAGGATAAGGGTTAGGATTAGGGCTATAGCTCAGTTTTGTTTGTGGGCTATGGCTAGGGTTAGGACTAGTTTTCAAATTAGAATTAGGGTCAGGGCTAGTGTTAGCATGAGGTTTATGTTTAGAGTTAGGGTTAGATTTAAAGTTAGGTTTAGTTCTAGGTTTAGGACTAGGGCTAGGGTTAGGACTAAGGTTAGGGCTAGTGTTAGGGTTATGCAATAGATAAGGTTGGTACTGGAAATAGGTCTAGGGCTAGAGTTAGGGTTAGTTTTAGGGCTATGTCTAGATTAGGGTTACAGTTAGCCATAAATTAGGGCTAGGATTAGGGCTATGGTTAGTGTTAGGATTAGTCCTAGTGTTAGGGTGAGGGTTATTGTTATTGACAGTGTTAGGGTTAGGATTAGGGTTAAGGGAAGGGATATAAGTATACCTAGGTTCAGAACTAGGGCAAGGGTTGAAATTAGGGTTTTGCCTAGGGATAGGGTTCAGGTTAGTATTAAGGCTAATTTTAGGACTAGGATGATGGCTAAGGTTTGTGTTAGGTTTAAGGCAAGAATAAGGTAGAGGGCTAATGTGAGGTCTAGGGTTATGGTTAGGGATACAGTTAGGGTTAGTTTTATGGCTAGGTCTAGTTTAAGGGTTATGTTTAGGGTAAGGGTCAGGTTTAGAGCTAGGTGTGTTATTAGAGTCAGTGTCTTGCTCAGAGTTTGGGTTAGGTTTTGGTTTAGTTTTAGGGCTCGAAATAGCATTAGGGTTAGGATTAGGCTTAGCCTTAGCATAACTGTTAGGGTTAGATTTAGTGTTCAGGTTAGGTTTAGGTAATGGATAGGGTTAGTGTTAGAAATAGGTTTAGGGTTAGGCCTAAATGGATAGGGTTAGATTTAGGTTTAGGTCTAGGATTAGTGTTAGGTTTAGCGTAACTGTTAGGGTTTGAGGTAGGATTAGGACTATGGCAAGGGTTAGGTTTACGGTTAGGGTTAGAGTAGGTTTAGGGTTAGGACTATTGTTAAGTTTACAGTTAGTGTTAGAGTAGGTTTAGGGTTAGGACCAGTGTTATCATGATGTTTATAGTTAGCATTAGGGTAATGGGTGGGGTTAGAGCTATGTTTAGAGCTATGTTTGGTTTAGGCTTATGATTAGGGTAATAGATAGGTTTAGGGCTAGGATTAGGGCTAGGGTTAGGGTTAGGGTTAGGCCTAAGGTTAGTGTTAGGGTTAGGTTTAGGGTAAGTGTTAGTGTTTGAGCTATGGATAGGGCTAGGGCGATGGTTAGGGTTAGTGTCAGGTCTAGGTTTAGGATTAGGGTTAAGTTTAATGCTAGGGTTAGCATTAGGGTTAGTGTTATGTTTAGGGTAATGGATAGGTTTAGAGATAGAGTTAGGGCTAGGATTGTGGATAGGATTAAGTCTATGGTTTGGTTTAGGTTTAGGGCCAGCTTTAGGGTTAGGTTTAGGTTTAGGATAATGCTTAGGGCTAGGTTTAGGTTTAGGGTTATAACGAGATGTAGGCCTCAGTTTAGGGCTATATTTTGTGTCAGGTTAGGGCTAGGATTAGGGCTACAGCTAATGTAAAAACTAGAGATATGATTAGAGCTACTTTTAGGGTCATGGTTAGGGCTAGTTCTAGTTTTATGGTGAGGTATACTTTTAGGGTGATGTTACAGCTAGGGTTAGTGTAAGGTCAGAGTCAGGATCAACGTTAGATTTAGGGTTAGGTTAGGACTTGAATTAGGGCTAAGGTTAGGGCTAGGTGTAGGGTTAGGTTTTGGTTTAGGTTAAGGGTTTGAGTTAGGTCAATGGCTCGGTTTTGTTTTAGGGCTTCAACTAGACTAGGGCTAGTTTGAGGATTAGTGTTAGTGTTAGGGCTAGTGTTAGTGTGAGGTTTAGGCTTAGTGTTAGGGTGGGACTTAGAGTTATTTTTAGTTCTAAGGTTAGGGCTAGGGCTAGTGTTAGGGCTAAGGTTAGGGCAAGTGTGAGGGTTATGGTAAGGGATAGGATTAGATCTAGGAATAGGGCTAGGGTGAGAGTTAGAATTAGTCTTAGCACTAGGGGTAGGGTTAGGGCCAAATTAGGGCTAGGATCAGGTCTAGGATTAGTGTAAGGAATAAGACTAGGGTTAGAGTTAGGGTTAGATTTGGGGGAAGGGATGGGGTTATAGCAAGGTTCAGAACTAGGGCGAGGGATAAAATTAGGGATAGGGCTAGAGTTAGGGTTCGGGTTAGGATCAAGGCTAGGTTTAGGGCTAGGATGAAGGCTAGCGTTTGTGTTAGGTTATGGCAAGAATTAGGGCTAGGACTATTATCAGGTCTAGGGTTATGGTTAGGGATAGTTTTGGGGTAAGATTTGTGGTTAGGTCTAGTGTCAGAGTTAGGTTTAGGGTGAGGTTCAAGTTGAGAGCTAGGTGTATTATAATAGCCAGAGTCAGGTTTTGGGTTTGGGTTAGGTTGACATTTAGGGTTATGGTTCAAATTAGTATTAGGTTTGAGTTAGGGTTAGGGTAATGGATAAGGTTAGGTTTAGGCTTCAGTTTAGGTTTAGGGCTCAGGTTAGATTTAGGGTAATGGATAGGTTTAGGGTTAGGCCTAGGGTTAGCATTAGGTTTATGGTTATCATTAGGGTAATGGATAGGGTTACAGCTAGGGTTAGAGCTAAGGTTATGTTTAGGATTAGGGCTAGAATTAGGGTTAGGGTTAGGGTTAAGTCTAGGGTTAGGTTTGGGGTATGGGTTAGGGTTTGAGCTAGGGTTAGTGCTAAGGATAGGGTTAGGGTTAGGATTAGGTCTAGGGTTAGGATTAGGGTTATCGTTAGGGTTAAGGTAATGGACAGGTTTAGATGTCTGGTTATGGTAAGGGTTAGGTTTAGGTTTAGGACTAGGTTAGTGTTACATTTAGCATAATTGCTAGAGTTTGAGCTAGGGTTAGGACTACAGCAATGGTTAGGTTTATGGTTAGGTTTAGGGTTAGGTTTACAGTTAGAGTTAGTGTAGGTTTAGGGTTAGGGCTAGTGTTTTCATGGCGTTTACGTTTAGGGTTAGGGTAATGGGTAGGTTTAGAGCTAAGGTTAAGTCTAGTTTTAAGTTTAGGATTAGGGCTTGGGTTAGGGTGAGGGTTAGGCTTATTATTTTCTTATGGTTAGATTAGGGGTAAGGGTCAGGGATTGAGTAAGTGTTAGGACTAGGTTGAGGCTTCAGGTTAGAATCAGGGCTAGGGATAGAGTTAGGGTTAGGGTTAGGGTTAGGGCTAGGTTTAGCCTTACGTTTAGGGTTATGGTTAGGGTAATGGATAGAGTTTGAGCTAGGGATTGGGCTATGGTTATGTTTAGGATTAGGGCTAGGATTGGGGTTAGGGTTTGGGCTAGGGTTATGTTTAGGGTAAGGTCTAGGGTTTGAGCTAGTGTTAGTGCTAGGTGTAGGTTAAAGATTATGCTCAGCCTTAGGTCTAGGGACAGGATTATGGTAGGTTTAGGATTAGGGTTAAGGTTAGGGCTAAGGTTATCATTAGGGTTAGGATAATGGTTAGCGTAATGTATATAGTTAGATGTAGGTTTAGGTTTAGGATTATATTTAATTTTAGGGTCAATGTTAAGGCTACGGTTATGTTTAGGTTTATGGTATGGGTTAGGTTTTGAGCTAAGGTTAGGGCTATGTCAAGTGTTAGTTTTAGGGTTAAGTCTATTGTTAGTTTTCTGGTTAGGGTTAATGCTAGGGTTATCAATACAGTTAGATGTAGGGTTGGGTAAGGTGTAGGTTTAGAGTTAGGCTTAGGTATAGGGTTAAGTTTAGGGTTAGGGCTTGAGTTAGGGTTTAGAGTAAGGTATAGGTCTAAGTTTATATTTATGGTAAGGGTTAGGCTTTGAGTAAGGTTTAAGACTAAGGCTAGGGTTAGGTTTAGGGTTACGGTTAGGGCTAGGGTTAGGGTTGGGGTTACGCTTAAGACTAGATTTAGGCCTAGAATCTTCTCCAGGTTTTGTGATCGATTAAGGCATAGAGTTAGGGCTATGGGTAATGTAAGAGCTAGGATTATAATTAGGGCTAGTTGTAGGATTAGGGTTATGGCTATTTCTAGTGTTAAGTTTAGGTTTTCAGTTAGGGTCAGGTTTAGAGACAGGTTTAGTGTTAATGGCAGGGTCAGTGTTTAGGTCATAAGTTGTTAGAGTTAAGGTTAAAGCCAGAATTGGGACTAGGTTTATGTCTAGGGATAGGGTTAGTCTTTGCGTTAAGTGTTATTGTTAGGGCTAAGGCTAGGATTTTGTTTAGGTCTAGAGCTAGAGTTAAGGCTAGATTTAGGATTAGGTTTAGGTCTAGGGCTAGTGATAGGGTCTGGTTTAGATATAAGGTTACTAATAGGGCTAAAGTTATGGTTTGGTCTAGGTTAGTGTTATGGTCAGGTTTAGATCTAGGTTAGTGTTATGGTTAGAATAAGGGTCATGGTTAGGATTTAGGTTTGGGATAGGGTTAGAGCTAGAATAAGGGCTAGGGTTAGGACTATTAATATAGTGACAGTTTTGATTAGCCTGAGGATTAGGTATAGGTCTAGGATTACCATTAGTGTTAGGGTTTTGTTTAGGGTTAGGGATAGGTTTAGAGCCAGTGTTAGGGGTAGGGTTACGGTAAGGGTTAGGTTTAAAGCTAGATGTAGGGCTCGGATTAGGGCTAGTTTTTGTGTTAGTGTTAGGGCTAGGGTTAGGGCAACAGGTAATGTAAGAACCAGGGTTACAATTAGGGTTAGCTTTAGGGTTAGGGTTGGGGTAGTTCTAGTGTTAGTGTTATATTTAATGTTAGGGTGATATTTAGAGCTAGTGTTATTTTTAGGATAAGAGTCAGTGTCAGGGTTAGTTTTAGGGTTTGAGTTAGGACTCGAATTAGGGCTAGGTTTACTGTTAAGGTTCTGTTTAAGGTTGAGGTTTAGAGCTAGGGTGAGTGTTAGGATATGAGTCAGGCTCAGGGTTAGTTTTAAGTTTAAGGTTAGGACTCAATTAGGGCTAGGATTAGTTCTTGTAGTAGTTTAGGGTTTGGTTTAAGTTCATATTTATGGTTAGGTCTATTGCTCGGTTTTGTTTTAGTCCTAGGGTTAGGATTAGGGCTAGTTTTACAATTAGTATTAGGGTTAGGGCTAGTGTTTATGTTAGGCTTAGACTTAGAGTTAGGGTTACACTTATAGTTAGGTTTAGATCTAGGATTAGGCTAGGATTAAGGATAGGGCAAGCATTAGGGCCAGGGTTAGATTTATGGTAAGGGATTGGTTTAGAACTAGGGATAGGGCTAGTGTGAGAGTTTGTGTTAGTGATAGGGCTAAAATTAGAGTTAGGGTTTGGGATAGGTTTAAATTAGGGCTAGGATTAGTACTAGTGTTAGTGTTTAGCTTAGGCCTAGTGATAGGAATAGGGTTAGGTTTAAGTTTAGGATGAAGAATGATGTTATAGCTAGTTTTAGACATAGGGTGAGGGTTAGAGTTAGGGTTAGGGCTAGGGTTGGAGTTAGGGTTATATTTAAGGCTAGGTTTAGAGCTAGGATGAGGGCTAGTGTTTGTTTTAGATTCAGGGCTAGGATTAGTGCTAGGACTAATATCAGGTCTAGGGTTATAGTTAAATATGGTTTTAGGGTTAGGCTTATGGCTAGGTCTAGTGTAAGGGTTAGGACTAGGGTAAAGGTTAGGTTTAGAGCTTGGGAAATTATTAGAAGTAGGATTTGGCTTAGGTTAGGATTTAGGTTTATGGCTCAAATTAGCATTAGGGTTAGGGTTAGGGTATAGTTAGGGTTTATTTTAAGGTTCAGGTTTGGTTTAGGGTAATTGATACAGTTAGCATTAGTGATAGGGCTAGGGTTACGCTTAGGATTAGCATTAGGGTAAGGGTTATGGTTAGGGTAATTGAGAGGGTTAGACCTAGAGTTATGGTTAGGAATATGCCTTGGGTTACGGATAGAGTTAGTGTTAGAACTAGGGTTAGTTTTAGGTTTAGGATTATGTTTAGCATAAAGGTTAGGTTTTAAGCTAGGGTTAGGGCTAAGTTTAGGGTTAGGTCCAGGGATAGAATTATGGTAGGTTTAGGGTTTGGGTGGTGTTTAGAGCTAGGGTTAGTGTTAGGATATAAGTCAGGTTCAGAGTTATTTTTAAAGTTATGATTAGGACTCGCATTAGGGCTAGGGTTAGATTTAGGTGTAGTGCTAAGCTTTGGTTTAAGTTAAGGTTAGTGTTAGGCTTGTTGCTCGGTTTTGTTTTAGTGCTATGTTTAGGGTTAGGGCTAGTTTTATCATTAGCTTTAGGGTTAGGACTAGGGTTATGGTTACGTTTAGAATTAAGGCTAGATTTGATGCTAGGATTAGGGCTTGGTGTAGTGTTAGGTTTAAGGCAAGAATTAGGGCTAGAACTAATGTCAGGTCTAGGTTTATACTTAGTAATTGTTTTAGGGTTAGGTTTATGGCTAGGACAAATTAAAGTGTTATGTTTAGGGAAAGGGTCAGATTAAGAGCTGGGGTAATATTAGGGTCAGGATCAGGCTTCGGGTTTGGGTTAGATTAAGGTTTAGGGTTAAGGTTCAAATTAGCTTTAAGGTTAGAATTAGGGTTAGGGTAATGGATAGTGTTAGGTTTAGGGTTAGGTTAGGTTTAAGGTAATGGATATGGTTAGGGTTTTTGATAGGTTTAGGGTTAGGCCTAGGGTTAGCATTAGGGTTATGGTTATCATTAGGGTAATTTATAGGGTTAGACCTAGGGTTAGGGCTAGGATAATGGTTATGATTAGGGCTAGAGTTAGGGTTAGGGTCAGGGTTAGGTTGAGGGTTACACTTAGGATTACGTTTAGGGTACGGTTTAGGGTTTGAGCTAGGATTTTGGCTAAGGCTAAGATTATTTTAGGGTATGATCTAGGGTTATGGTCATGGTTAGTGTTAAGGTTAAGGCTTTGGTTATCATTAGGATTAGGGTAATAGGTTTAGATGTCAGGTTAAAGATAGGATTAGGTTAGGTTAGCGTTAGGATTAGGTTTAGGATTGGGGTTAGCGTTTGAGCTAGCTTAGGTTTAGGGTTAGGGTTAGGTTCACTGTTAGTTCTAGGGTTAGATTTATATTTAGGTTTATGGTAAGTTTAGCTTTATGTCTTGTGTTATCATTAGGGTTAAGTTTAGAGTTAGGGTAATATGTAGGGTTTGAGCTAGGGTTAGGGCTAGGATTAAGGTTAGGATTAGGGCTGGCGTTAGTTTTAGGGTTATGCCTTGTGTTAGTGTTAGGGTTAGGTTAAGTGTAAGGGTTAGGGATTGAGTTGGTTTAGGGCTAGGGAGAGGTCTAGGTTTACAGTCAAGGCCAGGGTAGGGTTAGGGTTAGGTTTAGGGCTAGGGTTAGCATTAGTTATATGGTTATTGTTAGTGTAATGGAGATAATTAGAGCTAGTGTTTGGACTATGGTTACAGTTAGGATCAGGGCTAGAGTTAGGGTTTGGGCTATGGTTATTTTAGGGTAAGGTTTAGGGTTTGAGCTAGGGTTAGGGCTAGAACGCGGGTTAGTGTTAGGGTTAGAGCTAGGTTTAGGGTTAGAGTTATGCTTAGGGTTAGGTTTAGGGCTGTAATTACGGCTAGGTTTTGTGTGAGATTTAGGGCTAGTGTTAGGTATATGGGTAATGTGAGAGCTAGACTTATGGTTATGGCTAGATTTAGATTTCGTCTAGTGTCAGTGTTATTTTTTGGGTTAAGATAATGTTTAGAGTTAGGGTTTATTTAGGGTAAGTGTCAGGGTTCAGGTTAGGATTAGGTTTAGGTTTAGGTCCAGAATGAGGACTAGGGTTAGGTCTAGGGGTAGAGTTAGTGTTTGGTTTAGGTTAAGGGTTATTGTTAGTGCTAAAGCTATGGTTATGGCTATATTTAGGATTAACTTTATATCTAGGGCTAGTGTTATGGTTACGTTTGGGGTTAGGGTTAATGGTAGGGCTAGTGTTATGTTTCGGATAAGGGTTATTGTAAGGTTTAAACCTAGGTTTAGTGTTAGGGTCAGAATAAGGGTCAGGGTTACAGTTAGGGTTTGGGTTAAGTTTAGAGCTAGAATGAGGGTTAGGTTAGGACTAGTAATAGAGTTAGGGTTTGGGATAGGCTTAGAATTAGGGTTAGGACAAGGGTAGCAATAGGGTGAGGGTTTGACTAAGTTTAAGTAATAGGGTTAGAGCTCATATTAGGACTATGGATAGGGTTAGAGTTAGGGCCAGGGTTAGGGTTAGGGTTAAAACTAGGGTTAGGCCTTGGATTAGGGCTAGGTTTTGTGTTAGGTTTAGGGCTATGGCTAATTTAAGAACTGGCATTATGATTAGGGCTAGTTTTAGGGTTAGGTTTAGATTGAGGTCGAGTATTAGGATTAGGTTTAGGGATAGGGTGAAGTGTAGCGCTAGGGTTAGTATTAAGGTCAGAGGGTTAGTATTAGTTCTAGGGCTAGGGTTAGGACTCGAATTAGGGCTAGGGTTAGGGCTAGTTGTAGAGTTAGGGTTTCATTTAGTTTAAAGGTTAGGGTTAGCGAAATGGCTAAGTTTTGCTTGAGAGCTGGGGCTTGGGTTAGGGCTAGTTTTCAAATCAGCATTAGGGTTAGAGCTAGTGTTAGGATGTGGTTTTGGCTTAGGGTTAGGGTTAGATTTAGAGTTAGGGTTAGATCTAGGTTTAGGGTTACAGTGAAAGTTAGGGCTAGGGCTAGGGCTAGGGTTTGAGTTATCATACAGGATAGGGTTAGAGCTAGGGATAGGGATAGGGCAAGAGTTATAGTTAGTCTTAGTGTTAGGGTTAGATTTACGGTTAGATTTAGGACTTAATTAGAGCTTTGATTAGAGTTAGGGTTAGTATTAAGGCTGAGCCTAGGTTTATGGCTAGGGTTATGGTTATGGTTAAGGTTAGGTATGATGTTATAGCTAGCTTTAGAACTAGGGCGAGAATTAAATTTAGGGTTAGGTCTATGGTTAGGGTTAGGTTTAGGATTCAGGCTAAGATTAGGGCTAGGATTAGGGCTAGATTTTGTTTTAAGGTTAGGGCTTCATTAGGGCTAGGGCTAATGTCAGGTCTAGGGTTATGGTTAGAGATAGTTTTAGGGTTAAGTTTATTAGAGTTAGGATTAGGTTAATGGATATGGTTAGGTTTAGTGTTCAGGTTAGGTTTATTGTAATGTATAAGTGTATGGTTAGGAATAGGTATAGGGTTATCCTAGGGTTAGAATTAGGGTTACGATGAGGATTAGGGTAATGAATAGGGTTACAGCTGGGGTTAGGGCTAGGTTTATGGTTAGGATTAAGGCTAGGGTTAGGGTTAGGTTTGGGGTTATGTCAGGGGATAGGGTTAGGGTTAGGTTTAGGGTAATGGTTAGTGCTAGAATTAGGGTTATGTTTAGGGTTAAAGGTAGTGTTAGGGTTCCGATTAGGGATAGGTTTTGGGTTAGGTTAGGGCTAGGTTTAGGGCTACAGCCAATGTAATGACTAGGGTTACGATTAGAACTAGTTTTAGGGTTAGGGTTAAGGCTAATTCTAGGGTTAGGATTAGGTTTAGGTTTTGAGTAATGTTTAGAGCTACGTTTAGTGTTAGAGTAAGAGTCAGGGTCAGTCTTTGTTCTAGGCTTAGGGATAGGACTCAAATTAGAGCTAGGTTTAGGGCTAGATGTAGGTTTAGGGTTTGGTGTATGTTAAAAGTTAGTTTAGGGCTATGGCTTGGTTGTTTTGTAGGGCTAGGGCTAGGTTAGGGCTAGTGTTAGGATTAGCATTAGTGTTACGGCTTGTGTTGGTGAGAGGTTTAGCTTAGGGTTAGGGTTAGATTTAGAGTTAGAGTTAGATATAAGATTAGGGCTAGAGCTAGGTTTAGGGGTAATGTAAAAACAAGTGATAGGATTATGGTAAGGGATAGGGTTAGAACTAGAAATAGGTCTAAGGTGAGAAAGTTAGTCTTATGGCTAGGGTTAGGTTAGTTTTAGGGCTAAGTTAGGACTAGGATTAGGTCTAGCGTTTGTATTAGGGTTAGACCTAGTTTTAGGCTTAGGTTTAGGTTTAGGGATAGGTTAGGTTTAGCAGAAGGGATGGGGTTAGAGGTAGTTTTAGGGCTAGGTCAAATGTTAGAATTTTGGTTAGAGCTAGGGTTATGCTTTGATTCAGTAATAAGGCTAGGCTTAGGGTTAGGATGAGGGCTAGGATTTGTTTTTAAGGTTATGTCAAGAATTAGGACTAGGACTAGTGTCAGGTCTAGGCTTACGTTAGGGATAGATTGAGGGTTAGGTTTATGGCTAGGTCTAGTATAAGGGTTAGGCTTAGTGTAAGGGTCAGGTTTAGAGCTAGGGGTGTTATTAGGGTTAGAATTAGGTTTCAGGTTTGGTTTAAGTTAGGGTTTAGGTTTAGAGCTTGAATTAGCATTAATATTTGGTTAGGGTAATGACAGGTTTGATTTTAGGGTTTATGTTATGTGTAGGGTAATTGATAGGGTTAGAGTTAGCAAAATTGTTAAGATTAGGTCTAGGGTTAGCCTTAGGGTTATGGTTGTGCTTAGGGTAAGGGATAGGGTTAGGGCTAGGGTTTTGGATATTATTAGGGCTAGAGTTAGGTTTAGGCCTAGGGTTAGGGCTAGTTTTAGGTTTAGGGTATTAAACCATACCCATAGAGTTTGAGCTATGGTTAGCGCTAGGGCAGGTGTTATGTTTAGGGTTAGGTCTAGGTTATAGTTATGGTTAGGGTCAAGGTTAATGTTATGTTTAGGGCTAGGGTTATCATTAGGTTTAGGGTATTGGATAGGGTTTGATGTCGTGTTAGGGTTAGGGTTTTGGTTAGTTTTAGGCATAAGGTTAGTGTTAGGGATAAGTTTAGGATTAGATTTGGGGTAATGGTTAGGGTTTGAGCAAGGGTTAGCTCTATGGCAAAGGTTAGGTTTATGGTTATGTCTAGGGTTAGGGTTAGGGTAGATTTAGGCTGAGGGCTAAGGTTATCATCAGAGTTAGGGTTAGGGGTAGGTTGAAGTTAAGTTTAGGTTTAGGCCATGGGTTAGTGTTAGGGTTAGGCTAAGTTTAAGGTTTTGGCATTGAGCTAGTGTTTGGACTAGGACAAGGTTTCGGGTAAGAGTAAGTGTGAGGATTAGGGCTAGGGTTAGCATTAGGGTTAGGTTTAGGGTTAGAGTAATGGATAGAGTTAGAGGTAGGTTTTGGCCTATGGTGATGGCTAGTTTCAGTGTTAGTGATATGGCTAGGTCTAGTGTTAGGTTTTTTCTTGTTGTTGTTGTTGTTGTTGTTAGGATAAATTTTAGGGCTAGGGTTTGTGTTAGGGTAAGGGTCAGTGTTCGGTTTAGGGTTAGGTTTCTTGTTAGGGCCAGCATTAGGACTAGGGTTTGGTTTAGGGGTAGGCTTAGTGTTTGGGTTAGGTTAAGGGTTATTATTAGGGCTAGGACTAAGTTTTTTTTTTGATTAGGGCTAGGCCTAGAGTTATCACTAGATAAAGGATTAAGTTTAGGTCTAGGTCTATCATTAGGGTAAGGTTTAGGTATAAGGTTACAAGTAGTGCCAGAGTTAGGGGTCGGTTTCGGTTTAGGGTCAGGTTTAGACCTGTGGTTAGTGTTAGGGTCAGAATAAGGGTCAGGGTTAGGTTTAGGTTTTGGGATAGTGATAGAGCTAGATTGAGGATTAGGGTTAGGACTAGTAATAGAGTTAGGTTTTGGGTTAGGATAAGAATTAGTTTTAGGACTAGTGTAGCTTTAGGGTTAGAGTATGGCTTAGGGTAAGGGATAGGGTTAGCGCTAGTGTTCGGGCTAGGCTTAGGGTTAAGGTTAGGGCTAGGGTTAGGTTTAGGGTTAGATTTAAACTAAGGTTAGAGTTTGGATTAGTACTAGTCTAGGTTTTGTGTTAGCTTTAGGGCTACGGCCAATGTAAGAACTAGGGTTACAATTAGGGCTAGTTTAAGGTTAGTGTTACGTCTAGGTTTAGTGTTTGGTAGGTTTAGGGTTAGGGTTATGTTTATGGTAATGGATAGGTTAGTGTTAGCGAATGTGTTAGGTGTAGGCCGAGGGTTAGCATTAGGGTTAGAATTAGGGTTAGGGTTAGGGTACTGGATAGGGTTAGAGCTAAAGTTAGGACTAGGCTTATGGTTAGAGTTAGTGTTAGGTTTAGTGTTAAGTTTATGGTTAGTGGAAGAATTAAAGTTAGGGTTAGGTTTAGGGTAAGGGTTAGGATTGGTTTAGGTTTAGACTTAGGGTTAAAGCTAGAGTTTGGGCACACATTAGGGCTAGATTTTGGGTTACATTAGGGCTAGTGTTAGGGATACAGCTAATGTAAGAATTAGGGTTATGATTAGGGCTAATTTTAGGGTTATGATTAGGGCTGTCTAGTTTTATGGTTAGGTTTAAGTTCAAGGTGATGTTTCGAGCTAGGGTTAGTGTTAGGTTCAGAGTCAGGTTTCGGGTTAGTTTTAGGGTTGGGGATAGGGCTCGATTTAGGGGTAGGCTTAGAGCTAGATGTAGGGTTAGGATTTGGTTTAGGTTAAGGGTTTTGGTTAGTGCTATGGCTCGTTATGTTTTAGGGCTAAGGGTAAAGTTAAGGGTAGTTTTACGATTAATGTTAGTGTTATTGCTAGTAATAGGGTGAGTTTAGACTTAGGGGTACATTTAGAGTTATGGTTAAATCTAGGGTTAGGTCTATGGCTAGGGCTAAGGCTAAGGTTAGGTCTAGTGTTTGGGTTATGGTAAGGAATAAGGTTAGACCTAGTAATAGAGCTAGGGCGATAGTTAGAGTTAGTCTTAAGGCTAGGGTTAGGGTTAAGTTTAGGGCTAAATTAGGGCTAGGAATATGTCTAGGATTATTGTTAGGGTTAGGCCCAGGCTTAAGGCTATGTCTAAGACTAGATTTAGGTTTAAGTTTAGGAGAAGGGATGGGGTTATAGCTAGGTTTAAGGCTAGCTCATTGAATAGATTTAGGTTTAGGTCTATGGTTAATTTTGTGTTAGAATTAAGGCTAGATTTGTGGTTAGGATGAGGGCTAGGTTTTGTTTGAGGGTTAGGGGAAGTTTGAGGGATAGAGATAATGTCAGGTTTAGGGTTACAGCTAGAGATAGTTATTGGGTTAGGTTCATGGCTATGTCTAATGTTAGGTTTAGGGTAAGGCCCAGGTTAAAAGTAAGATGTATTTTTAGGGTCAGGGTCAGGTTTTGGGTTTGTGATAGGTTAATTATTAGGGTTAGGGCTCAAATTAGCATTAGGGTTAGTATTAGGGTTAGGTTTACAGATAGGTTTAGGTTTAGGTTTCAGGTTAAGATTAGGGTAATTGGTAGGATTAGGGTTACTGATAGGGTCAGGGTTAGGCGTAGGTTAGCATTTGGGTTAGGGTTATTGTTAGGGTAATGAATAGCATTAGAGCTAGGTATAGGCCTAGGGTTTTGGATAGGATTAGGGCTAGAGTTAGGATTATGGTTAGGGCTAGGGTTAGGTTTAGGGTTGGTAAGGTTTAGGTTACAGATTAGGTTTTGAGCTAGGGTTAGTGCTAGGGTGAGAGTTAGGTTTAGGATTATGTCTAGGGTTAGATTTATGAATAAGGGTAGTGTTAGTGTTAGGGTGAGGGCTAAGGTTATCTTTAGTTAGGTTAATTGATAGGGTTAGTTTTTTGGTTAGGGTTAGGGATAATTTTAGGTTTAGGGTTAGTGTTAGGATTAGGGCTAAGATTATCATTAGAGTTAGGGTAATGGATAGGGTTAGGTGTCAGGTTAGGGTTTCGGGTAGTTTTAGGTTTAGGGTTAGTGTTAGGTTTTGGGCTAGGGTCAGTGTTAGAGTAAGGGTTAGGGTTTTATCCAGGTTTAAGGCTACGATGAGGGTTAGGTTTAGGGTTAGGTCTAGGATTAGGTTTACAATTAGGATTAGAGCTAGGGTTATCATTAGGTTAAGTTTTGGTTTAGGGTAATGGATAATTTTAGAGATAGTATTAGGGCTAGTTTTAACATTCTGATTAGGACTAGGATTAGGATTAGGTTTAGGGATAGGGATAGGGTTATGTTTAGGGTTCGGTTTGGGGTTTTATCTAGGGTTAGGTCTAAGGCGAGGGTTAGGGTTAGCAAGAGGGTTAGGCTTAGGGTACGGGATAATGTTAGGTTAGGGTTAGGATTATGCTTTGGGCTATATTTAGACCTAGGATTAGAGCTATTTTTTGAGTTAGGTTTAGGGCTAGTTTTAGTGCTATGGTTATGTAAGGGTTAAGTTTACAGTTATGGCTAGGTCTAGTGTTAGGTTTAGGTTTTGGTTAGTGTCAGTTTTATAGCTAGGGTTAGTGTGAGTGTCAGGGTCTCTGTTTGGATTAGGATTAGGGTTAGGGCTAGAGCCAGAATTAGGATTGGTTAGGTCTATAGGTTTGGTTAGTGTTTGGCTTAGGTTAAGGGTTATCATTAGAGCTAGGGCTAGTGTTTTGTTTAGGTCTTGGTTAAAGATATGGCTACATTTAGGATTAGGTTTAATCTAGGGGTATTGTTAGGGTTAAGTTTAGATATAGGGTTATGGGTAGGGCTTTTGTTAGGGTTTGGTTTAGGTTCAGGGTCAGAATAAGGGTCAGGTTAGGGTTAAAATTTGGGTTATGGTTATAACAAGAATGAAGGCTTGGGTTGGGACTAGTAATAGGATTAAGTTTGGGGTTAGGCTAAGGATTAGTTTTAGGACTAGGTTTATCATTAGGGTTGGGGTTTGACTAGGTTAAAGCACAAGGTTAGAGCTAGGGTTAGAGCAAGGGTTCAGGATAGGGTTAGGGCTAGTGTTAGGGTTAGGGATAGGGTGAAATGTAGGGTTAGGTATCAGATTTGGCCTAGGTTTTTGTTAGCATTATGTTTAAGGTTATGGCTAATATATGATCTAGGGTTATGATTAGAACTAGTTTTAGAATTAGGGTTAGTACCATGTCTAGTGTTAGGTTAAAGTTCAGATATAGGTTGATATTTAGAGGTAGGGTTAGTGTTAATGTCAGAGACAGGTTTAGGGGTACTTTTAGGGTTAAGATTAGGACTCAAATTAGGGATAGGCTTAGGGCTAGATATAAGGTTATAGTTTTGTTTAGTAAAAGTTTAGGGTTAGTGTTATGGCTCAGTTTTGTTTTAGGGCTAAGCCTATGGTTAGGGCTAGTTTTAGGATTAGCGTTAGGGTTAGGGCTAGTGTTAGGGTTAGGTTTAGGTGTAGAATTAGGGTTAGATTTAGAGTTAGGTTTAGATCTAGGGTTAGGGCAAGATGTAAAGTTAGGGCTAGGGTTATTCTTGGCTATGGCTAGGAATAAGGTTACAGTAAGTAATAGGGTTAGAATTAGGGCTTGGGCTATGGCGAGAGTTATAGTTAGTCTTAAAGCTAGGGTTAGGGTTAGGGTTAAAGCTTAGTCTGAAAGCTAGGATTAGGGGTAGGGTTAGTCCTAGGGTTAAGGTTAGGGCTAGGTTTAGTGTTAGGGTTAGGGTTTGGGTTAAGTTTGGGGTAAGCAATGGGATTATAACAAGGTTTAGGTGTAGGAAAATGGTTAGAATTAGGATTAGGGTTATGTTTAAGGCTAGGTTTGGGGCTAGAATGAAAGCGAGTGTTTCTGTTAGGGTTAGGGCTAGGATTAGGGATAGGGATAATGTCAGGTCTAGGGTTATAGTTAAGGATACGTTTCAGTTTATATTTATGGTTAGGTCTAGTGTAAGGGTTAGATTTAGGGGAAGAGTCAAGTTTAGAGCTATGTGTATTATTAGAATCAGTGTTTGGCTTAAGGTTTGGTTTAGTTTAAGGTTTAGGTTTAGGGCTCAAATTAGCATTAGTGTTATAGTTAGGGTGAGGGTAATGAATAGGCTTAGGATTAGTGTTCATGTTAGTTTTAGGGCAATGGATAGGTTTCCGGAATGCGATAGGGTTAGGGATAAGCCTAGGGTTAGCATTAGGATTAGGATTATGGTTGGGGTTATGGATAGAATTAGAGCTATTGTTAGGGCTTGGTTTATGGAGAGGATTAGGGCTAGGATTAGGGTAGTTGATATAATTAGAGCTATGTTTAGTGCTATGGTTAATCTTAGGATTAGGGCTAGTTTTAGGTTAGGGTTTGGGATAGGGCTAGGGTTATGTTAAGGGTAAAGGTTAGGCTTTGAGCTAGGGTTAGGTCTAAAGCAAGGCTTAGGGTTAGGGTTAAGGCTAGGGTTAGGTTTAGGGTTACACTTAGAGCTATGTTCAGGCCTAGGATTAGGGCTAGGTTTTTGTGTTTGTTTAGGCCTAGGGTTAGGGCCATGGGTTGTTGAGAGCCACAGCCAAAGGGGCCCCAGCAAACTTTCAGACTGCCAGATGATGAGATGAAGGGGCCCCAGCAAACTTTCAGCCTGACAGCTGATGATTGGCTCACAGTGGCCCCAGCAACATCTAGCTGATTGGCTCCTCTACGGTGATGCTCATTGGGCTGTTTCCCTGCCTTTTCAGACCACAGAGCTGCTCATTGGGGGACATTTTTGGCTCTGCCCATGCGACCCAGCCAATCGGCCTCAAGAGCAGGAGGATTGTGGGAGGAAGAGGCTGGGTTGGGGTGTGTGGCTTGGGGGAAGCCAGTGGTGGCAGTTGGGCTCTGAGGGTTTTTTCCTGAGGAGCTGTTTTGTTTATCTTGCGTGGTTCTAAAAATAAAGTTAGTTTCTTTTGACAAGAAGTTTAGAGCAGAAAAAGCCATTAGGGGAAAAGTTACAACAGGAGACTGCTAGTAACACCTTTCTATCACCAGAGGGCTTAAGTGTCCAACCAACAGCACCACCTCTACAGGAGCTATCACCAGAGGACGTAAGTGTCCAACTGACAAGGCCACCTCCAATATGCTGGGAGGTCCCCAACCCCCGCAGTTGATAGTTCAGATCCTGAGACAGGATCTCAAGTATTAACATGCCCTGTATTTGAGGTAGGAGGGCAGCGAATTTACCATACTTTAAATTTCAAAACAGTGAAGCAGCTAAAAGAGGTTGTAACAACCTATGGTCCTCAAGCACCCTTCACTGTAAGCTTGGTCGAATCCATTACCAACTTGAACATGACGCCAGCAGATTGGGCTAATATGTGTAAAGCTGTGCTAAATGGAGGGCAATACCTGTTATGGAAGGTTGCCAATGAGGAATTTTGCAAGGAGACGGCTAGGTGAAATGCAGCAGCTCATTATCCTCAGAGAAATCTAGATATGTTGTTAGGAAAGGGACCTTATGAGGATCAGCAGCAACAAATTGCATATGATCCTGGTACATATTCACAAATTGCTGTAGATGCAGTTAAGGCATGGAAGACTTTACAAGGACATGGAGGTTTACAAGGTCAATTATCTAAGATAATACAAGGAGCTAATGAATCTTACGCTGAATTTGTAGATAGGCTTATTCAAACAGCTACCAGAGTTTTTGGGAATATAGAACAAGCAATGCCATTAATAAAACAACTGGCTTATGACCAAGCGAATCGTTGATGCAGAGATATCATTAGACCATGGAAACATGAAGATTTAAACACATATATTAAATTATGTAGAGACATTAATGAACAAGAGAAAGTCACGGCAACTGCAGTAAAACAGGCTTTAGATGCCAGAGACATTAATGAACAAGGGCAAATTGTGGCAGCTGCAGTAAAACAGGCTTTAGATGCCAAGCCAAGAACATGCTACAATTGTGAACAAACAGGACATTTTAAAAGGAATTGCCCCATAGGAGTAGGGTTTAACAAAACTAGGTATCAAAGGAGTAGAATACCGGGTATTTGCCCACGATGCCGTAGAGGGAGACATTGGGCTAATGAATGCCATTCTCAAACCACCATAGAGGGTACTCCATTATCAAAAAACGAACAAGGACCAAGTGTTTATCCACGATATCGTGGAGAAAGGCATCGGGCTCCACTGCCAAAAAATGGACAAGGGGGCCCAATGCTCCGGGGCCCAAAACCACAAATATATGGATCACTGGAGGAACCCAGCAACCCCATCAGGGTAGTGCCCAGGACACATTGTCCATCAGATCCCTCATCAGACAAACCAGAGGGCGTGCAGGGTTGGACATCTGTGCCTCCGCCAGAGCAGTACTAACTCCAGAAATGGGAGTTCAAATCATTCCCACAGGGGTAAAAGGACCTCTTCCCAAAGGAACAGTAGGCTTATTATTGGGACACAGCTCTTCTACTCTAAAAGGACTTATGATAAGTCCTGGGGTAATTGTTCCCGATTATGAAGGTGAAATAAAAATTATAGCCAGTTCTCCAAACGGTATATCTGTAATTTCACCAGGAGATAGAATAGCACAGTTACTAATAATACCAAGCCTACATGATAAATTTTCCAGTCGTGCTGTAGAAAGAGGTTCCAAGGGATTAGGCTCCACAGGTGTAGATTGGGCTATGCTGTCTTTAAATTTAGATTCTTGCCCCATGCTAAAACTAAATATTCAAGGACATGAATTCAATGGGCTACTGGATACAGGTGCAGAACTTAGCATCATCTCTGGTCAAGAATGGCCAAAACATTGGCCATTACAACAACCCAGTAAAACGCTTCGAGGCCTAGGAGTGGCTACTAATCCCCATAGAAGTGCAATGGTATTAGATTGGAAGGATCCTGAAGGATGTGAAGGAACTATACAGCCATATGTATTGGATCATCTACCTATAAATTTATGGGGACGAGATGTCCTAGATCAATTAGGTTTGACATTAACAAATAACATCAACCAAAATGCACCCACTATTATGACTAGACAAGGTTTTAGGAAAGGAAAAAGATTAGGAAAACAAGAACAAGGTATAGCAGCACCAATACAAATAGATCAAGGAACAGACAGACATGGGTTGGATTTTCAGAAAGGGCCACTGAGACAATAAAAATTACTTGGAAATCAGAAAGACCAGTATGGTTTCCTCAGTGGCCCCTGACTAAACAAAAGATACAAGCAGCCCATGATCTGGTCAAACAACAATTAGCAGAAGGACATATACAACCTTCTGTATCTCCCCATAATACTCCCATTTTTGTCATCAAAAAGAAATCTGGTAAATGGAGATTATTGCAAGATTTAAGAGCCATTAATAATGAGATGGTTATTATGGGACCTGCTCAATTGGGGATTCCTCAATTGTCTGCTTTGCCAAAAACTTGGTATGTTTTAGTTATAGATATTAAAGATTGTTTTTTTTTTCAATTCCAATTCATCTTGAGGATAGTCCACGTTTTGCATTTACTATCCCTGCACTGAATCATGAAGGTCCTGATGAGAGATATGAATGGAAAGTACTCCCTCAAGGGATGGCTAACAGCCCAACTATGTGTCAAATTTATGTTAACAAAGCAATCCAGCCACTTAGAAATCAAAATCCTGAACTACAAATATTTCACTATATGGATGATGTATTATTAGCACACAAAGCTAAAAACACATTGCTAGAATGTTATGCCACACTTACAAACTTATTAAAAAATTATAATCTAGAGATAGCAATAGATAAAGTACAATTAAATATTCCAATTAATTACTTAGGAGTTCTATTATCCTCAACCATGGTCTGTCCACCAAAAATTCAAATACGAGTAGATCAACTCAAATCACTTAATGACTTTCAAAAGTTATTAGGAGACATAAATTGGATAAGGCCTTATCTAGGTATACCAACAGGAGAGTTGGGACCTTTATTTGATATCCTAAAAGGTCCATCAGATCCAAATTTACCCCGAATGTTAACACCTGAAGCAAGAAAGGCATTAAAAATTATTGAAACATATATGGAAAATATACATTTGGATAGAATTGATATAAGTTTGCCTTTATTATTTATTGTACTACCAACAAAAAATATTCCTACAGGAGTATTTTGGCAAGAAGGTCCATTATTATGGATACATTTATCTTATTTTCCTAACACTATTCTTACTAGGTATCCTGAGGCTGTAGGACAATTAATACTCAAAGGAATAAAAGCAGCAAAGGGAGTGTTTGGAATTTCTCCCATAAAATTATTACTCCATATACTATGAATCAAATTGATGAGTTAGCTAATGAGTTAAATACTTGGGCAATAGTCATGTGCAAATCTAATGTTTCATTTGATAACCACTTACCATCTAATCCTTCATTGTCTTTTTGGTCCTCACATCCTATAATTTTTCCAAAAATGACAAGAAAAACACCTAACGGGAATGCTACAAATATATTCACTGATGGATCAAATAATGGTACAGCAGCAATAGTTACACCTGATCAAACTTTTACATTTTTAGTACCCAAACAATCAGCTCAAAAGGTAGAGCTTAATGCAGTATTACAGGCTTTTGTGATGTTTAAAGATTCTGTATTTAATTTATTTTCTGATAGTCAGTATATAGTTAATGCTATAGTATCCCTTGAAGATGCTGGTAGGATTTCCCCTTCCTCTACTGTTTTCTCTTTGCTTTCCACTATACAAAGTCTAATCTGGGACAGAAAAGATCCATTCTCTATATGACATATCAGGGCACATACAGGATTGCCTGGAGCCCTTAGTTTGGGCAATAATTTAGCAGATAAAACTACACATGACATACATATTTTCTCTACACTAGAAGAAGCTACAAATTTTCATAAAAAGTTCCATGTCAATGCTAATACTTTACAAAAGCATTTTAAAATAACTAAGGAACAAGCTAGACAAATAATAAAACAATGTCAAAATTGTGTGACCTTTTTACCACAAGTTAATCTTGGAGTCAATCCTAAAGGATTGATACCTAACCATATTTGGCAGATGGACGTCACACACTTGCCAGAATTTGGAAAATTAAAATATTTGCATGTTACAGTTGATACTTCTTCTGGATTTTTGATGGGCTCCCTTCATGCCGGAGAAAAAACTAAAGATGTTATAGCTCATTGCTTACAATATTTTGCCACTGTGGGCGTTCCAAAACAGTTAAAAACAGATAATGCCCATGGTTATACTTCTACCTCTTTTAAAAAATTTTGCTCATCATTTGGCATTACTCATATAACAGGAATCCAATACAATCCACAGGGACAAGGCATAGTTGAAAGAGCTCATCAAACTATTAAAATGTACTTATTAAAGCAAAAAGAAGAAGTTGGGAAGGGGTATATATTCCCCAAAGATAAACTTAAAATAACCCTTTTTACTCTAAACTTTTTAAATTTGGATTCATCAGGGCTTAATGCTACGGAAAGGCATATGTGTCCAAAAAATGTACATAAACCCAAGGTACTTTGGAAGGATATTGTAACAGGACAATGGAAAGGTCCTGACCCAGTAATTGTCTGGAGTCGGGGGTCTGTTTGTGTGTTTCCACAGGGAGAACAGCAGCCGATTTGGATTCCAGAGAGATTAACTAAGGTCCTGACCCAGTGATTGCCTGGAATCGGGGTTCTGTTTATGTGTTTCTACAGGGAGAACAGCAGCTGATTTGGATTCCAGACAGATTAACTAAAGCGATTTCTACAGACCAAAAAGAAGATGTGATATCCAGAACTCCAGTTTGGTTATTCTTACATCTGCGACAGAACCAGAATGCTTTTTTCAATATCTATTTTATTATTGCCCTTTCCCATATTTTGGTTTTTTGAGCTCATACAGACCGAGGTTAATATTTTGCTGATCAGTTCTATTTTTTGACTATAGAGTTTTTAAACATTGCAATGGAGATTTCACCTGTAAAAAGTTATAAGGCCTTTACTATTATGTTATGTGTCGTATGTATTATGTGTGCACACTTGTGTTTTGTGTTTGAATGTACGTATGTCCATATGTCATATATGATGAGCGCTCATGAAAAAATGGATCCAAATAATTTTTTTTATTCACGTGATTTAAATGGTTTAATTTAAATTGGGTAAACAGCTGTTGAAGATTGTTTTAAAATGTGAACAAAAAAGGAGGTTAACAGATCTGTTTGTTTACTTTCACCTTTCCTTTTCATTATATTTAATAATTCTCTTAAAGATAATGTAAATTGTTAAGAAAATTGTTTTCTTTTAATGCCTTCTGGAACGTTACATAATTTTTTCATTAGCCATTATTGCCAAAATTCCTATCTTCATCCCAGTGCCGGTGAAGACAATGTAAATTGTTAAGAAAATTGTTTTCTTTTAATGCCTTCTGGAACCTTACATAATTTTTTCTTTAGCCATTATTGTCAAAATTCCTATCTTCATCCCAGTGCCGATGAAGACAATGTAAATTGTTAAGAAAATTGTTTTCTTTTAGTGCCTTCTGGAATGTTACATAATTTTTTCTTTAGCCATTATTGTCAAAATTCCTATCTTCATCCCAGTGCCGGTGAAGACAATGTAAATTGTTAAGAAAATTGTTTTCTTTTAGTGCCTTCTGGAATGTTACATATTTTTTTCTTTAGCCATTATTGCCAAAATTCCTATCCTCAGTGAAGACAATGTAAATTGTTAAGAAAATTGTTTTCTTTTAGTGCCTTCTGGAATGTTATATAATGTTATATAATTTTTCTTTAGCTATTATTGCCATGAAGACAAAGATAAAACCAATTTACAGCTTTTGCAATAGCCATCACTGAACTGCTTGCAGAACTTGCCTGGACTATGTATCACTTATATGCATTGTGAACTCACTTGTATGCATTGTGAACTATCGGTTGGTGCAGCAACTTCTGGTAGTATTGGGGTATTTATGCTGATGGTGTCATCGGTGGTACAATTTTTCCAAAAGGAGCCGTCAGCTGGCTTGGTGTATCTTTCTCCCTTCTGTTTGTCATGATCGTTCAGCTAAAATTTGGGGGCCAACAGAGGTGAGGCAAAGAACCTCACCCCCCCGCTGGTACAAAGACCTCTACACAGGTGTGGCTGTATACTGGACTGGTAGTAAGTGACGGGTAAGATCCAATTACTATGGTACCAACCTAAGACAGGAGGCTGAAGCCTTGAGGTCAGCTCATCCGATAACGGGTAAGAACCATATGTACTATTGGACAACCTAAGGCAGGCAATGTCCCTAAGCCACATGCTTGTTGTTTAAACAGAGAGGGGGAGATGTTGAGAGCCATAGCCGAAGGGGCCCCAGCAAACTTTCAGACTGCCAGATGATGAGCTGAAGGGGCCCCAGCAAACTTTCAGACTGCCAGCTGATGATTGGCTCACAGCAGCCCCAGCAACATCTAGCTGATTTGCTCCTCTGTGGTGATGATCATTGGGCTGTTTCCCTGCCCTTTCAGACCATGGAGCAGCTCATTGGGGGACTTTTTTGGCTCCGCCCATGCAACCCAGCCAATCAGCCTCAAGAGCAGGAGGATTGTGGGAGGAAGAGGCTGGGTTGGGGTGTGTGGCTTGGGGGAAGCCGGTGGTGGCAGTTGGGCTCTGAGGGTTTTTTTCCTGAGGAGCTGTTTTGTTTATCTTGCGTGGTTCTAAAAATAAAGTTAGTTTCTTTTGACAAGTGGCTCCTGAATTGTGCCCAGCCAGACTGTGGCAATGGGTAATGTGAGAGCTAGGGTTATGATAAGGGCTAGTTTTAGGGTTAGGGTTAGGGCTAGGTCTAGTGTTACGGTTAGGTTTATGGTTAGGGTGATGTTTAGAGCAAGGGTTATTTTTAGGGTTAGTGTCATAGTCAAGGTTAGTTTTAGTTTTAGGGTTAGAACTTGAATTTGGGCTAAAGTTAGTAGTCATTGTACGGTTAGGGTTTGGTTTAGGTTGAGGGTTAGGGATATTGTTTGGTTTTGTTTTAGGGCTAGGGCTACAATTATGGTTAGATTATGGATTAGCATCAGGGTTAGGGCTAGTGTTAGGTTGAAGTTTAAGCTTAGGTTTAGTGTTAGATTTAGAGTTAGGGTTAGATCAAGGGTTAGGGTTAGGGCTAGGGCTAGGGTTAGGGTGAGGGTTATGGTTATGGTAACAAATATGGTTAGAACTAGGGATATGGCTAGGGCGAGAATTACAGTTAGTCATAGTAGTAGTCTTAGGGTTATGGTTAGGGTTAGGACTAAATTAGGGCTAGGATTAGGGCTAGAGTTAGGGTTAGGGTTAGAGCTAAATTATGTCTAGGATTAGGGCTAATGTTAGTGTTATTGTTAGGGTTACATTAGGGCTTGTATTTAGGCTAGGGTTAGCGTTAGTGTTAGACTAAGGGGTTGGGCTAGAGTTAGGGTTAGCATTGGTGTTAAGATTAAGTTTAGGGGAATGGGTGGCGTTATAGCTAGCTTTAGGGCTAGGGTGAGGATTAAAATAGGATTTGGCCTAGGGTTATGTTTCTGTTTAGGATTAAGGCTAGGTTTAGGGCTAGGTAAAGGGCTAGAGTTTCTGTTAGGGTTATGGCTAGGACCAGGTCTAGGGCTAATATCAGGTCTAGGGTTAACGTTAAAAATAGTTTTAGCGTTAGGTTATGGCTAGGTCTAGTGTAAGAGTTAGGTTTAGGTTAAAGGTCAGCTTTTGGGCTAGGGTTATTATTAGAGTCAGAGTCAGGGTCAGGTTTAGCATTTGGTTTAGATAAAGGTTTAAGGTTAAGTCTTGAATTAGCATTAGGGTTAGGTTTAGGATTAGGGTGATGAATAGGGTTTAGTTTAGGTTTCAGTTAAGGTTTAGGGTAATGGATGGGTTAGGTTTAGTAATCAGGTAAGTGTTAACATTAGGGTTAATGTTATGTTTAGTGTAATGGATAGGTTTAGAGCTAGGGTTAGAGCTAGGATATGGTTTGGATTAACTCTAGGATTAGGGCTAGGTTTAGGGCTAAGTTTAGGGTGTGATTTAGTGTAAGTTTTAGGGTTAGGGAAAGTGTTAAGTTTAGGGATAGGGATTTAATTTGGTTAGGGTAAGGGTTATTGTTTAAGCTAGGGTTAGGGCTTGGTTGAGGATTAGATATAGGTTTAGGTCTAGGTTTACATTTATGGTTAGAGTTAGGGTTAGTGTTAAGGATGGGGTTTTAATTAGGGTTAGGGTTAGGGTTAGGATATGGTTCGAGCTAAAGTTCAGGCTAGGTTTAACATTAGGTTTAGCACTAGGGTTAGGAATAGGGTTTAGGATAGAGCTAGGGTTATGTTTAGTGTAAAGGTTAGGCTTTGAGCTAGGGTTAGGTTTAAGGCCACGCTTAGGTTAGGGCTAGGTATAGGGCTAGGGTTAGGCTATGGGTTATAGTTAAAGCTAAGTTTAGGCCTAGGATTAGGCCTAGGTTTTGTGTTAGGTTTAGGACTAGGGTTAGGACTATGGGTAATGTAAGAGCTAGGGTTATGTTTAGGGCTAGTTTTAGGGTTGGGGTTATGGCTAGGTCCAGTGTTAGGTCTATGATTTGAGTTAGTGTCATGTTTAAAGCTACGTTCAGTGTTAAAATTAGGGTCAGTTTTTGGGACAGGTTTAGGGTTAGGGTTAGAGCCAGAACTAGGACTAGGTTTAGGTCTAGGGGTAGGGTAAGTGTTCTGTTTAGGTTAAGGGTTATTGTTAGGGCTACTTCTAGGTTTTTGTTTAGGTCTAGGGCTAGAGTTAAGCTTTGGTATAGGTATAGGGTTATCAGTGGGGCTAGTGTTAGGGTTTGGTTTAGGGTTAGAGTCAGGATTAGACCTAGGATTACTATTAGGGTCAGATGAGGGTCAGGGTTAGGTTTAGAGGTAGAATGGGTCCTAGGGTTAAGATTAGTATTATGGTTAGTGTTTAAGTTAGGCTAAAGATTAGGATTAGGAATAGGGTTTGGCTTATTGTAAGGAATAGGGTTTGAGTTAGGGTTAGGGCTAGTGTTATGGTTAAATCTAGTGTTAGGGCTCAGATGAGGGGTAGAATTTGTTTTAGGGTTAGAGCTACGGTTAGGACAATGACTAATGAATGAACTAGGATTATGATTAAGGCTAGTTTTAGGGTTAGGTTAATGCTAGATATAGTGTTAGGGTTAATTTTAGGTTAGGGTGAGGTTTAGAGCTAGGATTAGTGTTAGGGTCAGTTTCAGGGTAAGGGTTAGTTTTAGAGTTAGTTTTAGGGTTAGTTGTAGGGTTAGGGTTTAATTTAGGTTAAGGGTTAAGATTAGGGCTATGACTTGATTTGTTTTATGGCTAGGAATAGGGATAGGACAAGTTTTAGGATTAGCCTTATGGTTAGGGGTAGTGTTAGGGTTTGGTTTAGGCTTATTGTTACAGTTAAATTTAGAGTTAGTTTTAGATTTAGACTTAGGCTTAGATCTAGGATTAGGATTAAGGCTAAGGATAGAACTAGGGCTAGGGCTAGAGCAAGAGTTAGAGTTAGTCTTATGGCTAGGTTTAGGGTTAGGATAGGATTAAATAAAGGCTAGGATTAGCACTAGGCTTTGTGTTAGGCCTAGGTTTAGGGCAAGGGTTAGGGTTAGGTTTAGGGTTAGGGTTAGTTTTGGGGTATAGGATGAGGTTATAGGTAGGTTTAGGGCTAGGGTGAGGAATAGAATTAGGGTTCGAGCTCGGGTTATGGTTCGGGCTAGGATTAAGCCTAGGTTTAGGGCTAGGATTATGGCTAGGGCTAATTTCAGATCTATTGTTACAGTTAAAAGTAGTTTTAGGTTTAGGTTTATGGCTACGACTAGTCTAAGGGTTAGGTTTAGGTTTAGGGTTAGGGTCAGGTTTAGAGCTAAGTGTACTCTTAGGGTCAGGTTAGAGATTAGTGTTTTGGATAGGTTAAGGTTTAATGTTAGGGCTCCGATTAGCATTAGAGTTAGGATTAAGGTAAAGATAGTGTTAGGTTTAGGTTTCAGGTTAAGTTTAGGGTAATGGATAGTTTTAGGATTAGGGATGCGGTTAGGTTTAGGCCCAGGTTTAGCATTAGGGTTAGGGTTAAGGTTAGGGTAATGGATAGGGTTAGAGATAGGGATACGGCTAGGGTTATTTTTATGATTATTGATAGGGTTAGGCTTAGGGTTAGGTTTAGGGTTAAGTCTAGGGTTATGGCTATGGTTATAGTTATGATTAGATATAGGGTTAGGGTAGGGGTAAATCTAGGGATATTGCTCAGAATAAGGCTAGGTTCTGGGTTAAGTTAAGGCTCGGTTTAGGGTAATGGCTAATGTAAGTACCAGGGTTGCGATTAAGGCTAATTTTAAGATTAAGGTTAGGGCTAGGTCTATTGTTAGGTTTAGGTATAGGGTTAGGGTGATGTTTAGAGCTAGGGTTAGTGTTAAGGTCAGAGTTAGTTTTAGGGTTTGGCTTAAAACTCGAATTAGGGCTAGAGTTATGGCTAAGTGTAGGGTTAGGGCTTCGTTTATATTAAGGGTTAGGGTTATACTATGGCTTGGTTTTGTTTTAGGGTTAGGGTTAGTGCTAGTTTTAGGATTAGCCTCAGGGTTAGGGCTTGTGTTAGGTTTTGGTTTAGGCTAAGGGTTAGGGTTAGATTTAGAGTTAGGGTTAGATCTAGAGTTGCTGCTAGGGCTATGAATATGGCTAGTGTTAGACTTATGTTTTGGGCTAGGAATAGGGTTCCAGTAAAGTATAGGTTTAGAACTAGGGTTAGGACTAAGTTGATAGTTAGAGTTAGTCTTTGGGCTTGGGTAGAGTTAAGGTTAGGGATAGGGCTAAATTAGATCTAAGATTAGCCCTAGGGTTAGTGTTAGAGTTAAGCCTTGGGTTATGGTTATGGTTTTAATTAAGGCTCTGTTTAGGGATAGGATAAGGGCTAGGGTTTGTGTTAGGGTTAAGGCTAGTATCATGGCTAGGGCTAAAATGAGGTCTAGGGTTATGCTTAGGTATAGTTTTGGGGTTAGTTTTATGGCTAAGTCTAGTGTAAGGTTAGGTGTATGGTAAGAGTGACGTTTAGAGCTAAGGGGATTATTAGGGTCAGTGTCAGTGTTAGGGTTTGGTTTAGATTTGTGTTTAGGACTAGGGCTAAAATTATCATTAGGGTTAGGGTTAGGGTAATGATTGGATTAGGTCTAGGATTCAGGGTCTGTTTAGGGTAATTGATAAGTTTGAGGATAGTGTTATGTTTAGGGTTAGGCCTAGGATTAGCATTAGGGTAAGGGTTATGTTTAGGTTAATGATACAGTTAGACTTAAGGTTAGGAATAGAATTACGGTTAGGATTAGGTCTTGATTTAGGGTTAGGGTGAGAGTTAGAACTAGGGTTTGGTTAAGGTTATGTTTAGTGTAATGGTTAGGTTCTGAGCTATGGTTAGGGCTAGGCAAAGTGTTAGGTTCAGGATTAGGTCTAGCGATAGGATTATGGTAGTTTTTGGGTTTGGGTTGTGGTTAGGATTAGACCTAGGGTTAATGGTAAGGTCAGTAAAAAAGTCGGTGTTAGTGTTAGGCTTTTGGATAGGGTTAGATCTAGAATGAGGACAATGGTAAGGGCTATTAATAATGTTAGTGTTTTGGTTTGCCAAAGGATTAGGGATAGGTCTAGAGTTACCCTTAGGTTTAGGGTTATGCTTAAGTAAGTGATTGGTTTAAAGCTAGGTTTAGGGCTATGGTTATGGTTAGGGTTAAACTAGGTTTAAGGATCAGATTAGGCCTAGGTTTTGTGTTAGGGTTAGGGCTAGGGTTAGGGCAATGGCTAATTTAAGAACTAGGGCTACCATTAGGGTTAGTTTTAGTTTTAGGGTATGGGTTAGGTTTATTGTTAGGGTTAGTTTTAAGGTTAGGGTGATATTTATAGCTAGGGTTCATGTAAGAATAGGAGTCAGGGTCAGGCTTAGTTTTAGGTTAGAGTTATTTGACTCTAATTAGGGCTAGGGTTACCTGTTAGGGCTCAGTTTAAGGTGAGGGCGGTGTTTAGAGCTTGGGTGAGTGTTAGGATATGAGTCAGCATCAGCGTTGGTTTTACGGTTAAGGTTAGGACTCGAACTAGGACTAGGGTTAGGTCTAGTAGTAGTGTTAGGGTTTGGTTTAAGTTAAGGTTTAGGGTTAGGGCTAATGATTGGTTTTGTTTTAGTCCTAGGGTTAGGGTTAGAGATAGTGTTAGTGTTAGGCTTAGGCTTAGTGTTAGGGTTAAATTTGGAATTAAGTTTAGATCTAGGGTTAGGGCTAGAACTAAGGATATGGCAAGGGTTATGGCTAGGATTAGGGTTATGGTAAGGGATAGGGTTAGAACGAGGGATAGGGCTAGGACAAGAGTTATTCTTAAGGCTATGGTTAGGGTTAGGGTTAGAGATAGGACTAAATTAGGGCTAGGATTAGGGCTAGGTTTAGTGTTGAGTTTAAGCCTAGGGTTATGGTTAGGGTTAGGGTTAGAGTTAAGGTTAGGGTTAGGGTTAGAATTTAGAGTTAGTGTTTAGAGTTTCGGTTTAGCATTAGGGCAACGTTTGGGGTAATGGATGGCTTTATAGCTAGCTTTAGAGGTAGGGTGAGGGTTAGATTTAGGGTTAGGGCTGCGGATAGGGTTAGGGGTATGAATAAGCTTAGTTTAGGGCTAGGATCAGGGCTAGGGATTTTTTTATGCTTAGCACTAGGATTAGTGCTAGGGCTAATTTCAGGTCCAGAATTATGTTTAAAGAGAGTTTTAGGATTAGGATTATTAGTACGTCTAGTGTAAGGGTTAAGTTTAGTGTTAGTGTCAGGTTTAGAGGTAGGGTTATTATTAGGGTTTGGCGTGTGTGGTTCTAAAAATAAAGTTTGTTTCTGGGTTAGGGTTTGGGATAGGTTAAGGTTTAAAGTTAGGGCTTGAATTAGCATTAGGGTTATGCTTATGGTTATGGTAATGGATAGAGTTAGAAATCAGTTTAGGGATAGTGTATGGTTATTATTAGGACTAGGTTTTGGGTTAAGTTAGAGCTACGGTTACGGCTAATGTAAGTACTAGGGTTATGATTATGGCTAATTTTAGTGTTTTAGGGCTAGGTTTACTGTTAGGTTTAGGTTTAGGGTTAGGGTAATGTTTAGAACTTGGTTTAGTGTTATGGTCAGAGTAAGAGTCAGGGTTAGTTTTAGGGTTTGGCTTAAAGCTCAAATTAGGGTTGGGGTTAGGGCTAGGTGTAGTTTTAGGGCTTGGTTTAGGTTAAGGGTTAGGGTTAGTTCTTTGGCTCATTTTGGTTTTAGGGCTAGGGTTAGGGTTAGGGCAATTTTTAGGATTAATGTTAGGGTTAGGGCTAGAGTTAGAATTAGGCTTAGGCTTTGGTTTAGGGTTAAATTTAGACTTAGGTTTTTATCTAAGGTTAGTGCTAGGGCTAAGGTTAGGACAAGTGTTAGGACTAGGATTTGGGATAGGTTAGGTTTATGGAAAGGGATAGTATTAGAATGAGTGATAGGGCCAGTGTGAGAGTTAGAGTTATTCTTAGGGCTAGGGTTAGGGTTAGGGTTAGGGATAGGGCTAAATTATGGCTAGGGTTAGTATTAGGGCTAGGGTTAGAGGTAGTTTTAGAATTAGTATCAGGGTTAGTGCTAGTTTTAGGCTTAGGCATCGAGTTAGGGTTAGATTTAAAGTTAGGTTTCAATCTAGTGTTAAAGCTAGGGCTAAGGATAGGCCAATTGTGATAAAAAGGGTTAGGGTAGAGTTAGGGTTACGTTTAGGGTAAGGGATATGATTTTGGCTAGGGTTAGGGTTAGGCCTAGTGTTAGCTTAAGGGTTAGGGTTATTGTTAGGGTAATGGATAGGTTTAGACATCAGGTTAGGGCTAAGGTTATGTATAGGATTAGGGCTAGTTTTGTGTTAGGGTTAGGGTGAGAGTTAGAGTTAATCTTTGGGCTAGGGTTAGGGTTAGAGTTAGGAATAGGGCTAAGATTAGGGCTAGGGTTAGTGTTAGGGTTAGGTTTAGGGTTAGGCCTAGGGTTTGGGTTAGGGATAAAATTAAGGGTATGTTTAGGGCTAGGATAAGAGCTAAAGAGAAGATGGGAGGGGAGGGGAGGGGGGATAGTAGAGGATAGGAAAGGTAGCAGAATACAACAGTTATTAATATGGCATTAATAAAAATGTGGATGTGTAATCTATGTGATTCTGCAATCTGTATTTGGGGTAAAAATGGGAGTTCATAACCCACTTGAATCTAATGTATGAAATATGATATGTCAAGAGCTTTGTTGTTGAGAGCCACAGCCGAAGGGGACCCAGCAAACTTTTAGACTGTCAGCTGATGATTGGCTAACAGGGGCCCCAGCAACATCTAGCTGATTGACTCCTCTGCAGTGATGCTCATTGGAGATGCTCATTGAGCTGTTTCCCCGCCCTTTCAGACTGCCAGCTGATGATTGGCTCACAGCGGCCCCAGCAACATCTAGCTGATTGGCTCCTCTGCGATGATGCTCATTGGGCTGTTTCCCTGCCGTTTCAGACCACGGAGCTGCTCATTGGGGGACTTTTTTGGCTCCACCCACATGACCCAGCCAATCAGCCTCAAGAGCAAGAGGATTGTGGGAGGTGGAAAGGCTGGTGATTGTGGGAGAGGCTTGCGGGAAGCCGGTGGCGGCAGTTGGGCTTTGAAGGTTTTCCTGAGGAGCTGTTTTGTTTGGCATGTGTGGTTCTAAAAATAAAGTTTGTTTCTGTTGACAAGTGGCTCCTGAATTGTGCCCAGCCAGACTGCGGGACTTTGTAATGTTTTGAACAACGAATAAAAAAAAAAAATGGGCAAATTTGTAAACAATGTACTTGGTTATTTAAAGAGATTTCCAAGAAAAGTGTGGTGGATATGGTTTGATCTCTTCTTGCTGCTTACAGTAAAAAGTGAGGGGGGAAAGGTAGGTAAAGGGAAGAACTGTTAAGCAATGAAGTTTTGGGAAATTCGCAGACTGCTCAGAGGACACTATACTTGGGTGGCTCTGTCCTAGGAAAGTGTTCTCTGGAGAGAAAGTCATGGTTTGAATGGACAGCCCTTTGCCTGTGCCTCTCACAGTCCTTTTCCAGTCACGGAAAGGGCTCCTAAAAAAAAAAAGAATAGAGCTATATTAGGGCTAGGATTAAAGCTAGTTTTAATATTAGGGTTAAGTCTAGAGTTAGGGTTATGATTAAGCTAGGGATAGGGTTAGGGTTAGCATAAGGGTTAGAGTTTAAGCTATGGTTAGGGCTAGGGGGAGTGTTAGGTTTAGTGTTAGGTCTAGGTTATGGTTATGGTTATGGTTATGGTTGGGGTTAGGGCTAGGGTTCTCATTAGGGTTAGGGTTAGTTTTAGAGTAATGTATTGGATTAGATGTAAGTTTAGGCTTAGGGTTACTTTAGGTTAAGGTTAAATTTAGATTCAGGGATAGGTTTAGTTTTCATTTATGGTAAGGTTTAGGGTTAAGTTTATGGCAAGGGTTAGGTTGAGGGTTAGGTCGAGGGTTAGGTTTATGATTAGGTTAGGTTTAGGGCTAGGGTTATTATTAGGGTTAGGGTTAGGGTTAGGGTAATGTTAGGTTTAGAGCTAGGGTTAGTACTAGGGTTAAGTTTAGGATTAGGGCTAGGTTAGGTTTATGTTTAGGAATAGGGTTAGGGTTATGTTTGGGCTAAGGTTTAGGCTTTGAGCTAGGGTTATGTCTAAGGCGAGGGTTAGGTTTAGGGATACATTTGGGATTATGGTTATGCTTAGGGTAGGTTTACGCCTCGGATTAGGGCTAGGTTTTGTATTAGATTTAGGCCCAGGTTTAAGGCTATGTGTAATGTAAGATCTAGGGTTCTGATTAGAGCTAGTTTTAGGTTAGGGTTATGGCTATGTCTAGTGTTAGGTTTAGGTTTTGGGTTAGGTTCAGGTTTAGAGCTAGGTTTAGTGTTACTGTTAGGGTCAGTCTTCAGGTTAGAGTGAGGTTTAGAGTGAAATCCAAAATTTGGACTAGGGTTAGGTTTAGGGATAGGGTTAGTGTTTACTTAAGGTTAAGGATTATGTTAGGGCTAGGGCTCAGGTTTTACTTAGGTCTAGGTCTAGATTTATGGCTATATTTAGAATTAGGTTTCGTCTAGTGCTAGTGTTAATGTTAAGTTTAATATAGGTTTACCTGTATGGGAAGTGTTAGGGATTGGTTTAGTGTTAGGGTCAGGTTCAGACTTAGAGTTAGTATTAAAGTCATAATAAAGGTCAGGGATAGGGTTAGGTTTTTAGCTAGATTTAGAGCTAGGATAGGACTAGTAACAGAGTTAGGTTTTGAAGTAGGCTAGGGATTAAGATGAGGACTCTGGTAGTATTAGAGAGAAGTTTTGGCTAAGGGAAAGAGCTAGGGTTTAAGGTAGGGTTAAGGTTAGGTTTAGGTTTAGGGCTAGGGTTAGCGTTAGGGATAGAGCTAAAAAAATAGAGTTAGGTCTTAAATTCAGGCTAGGATTTGTGTTACCATTAGGACTATGATAAGAACTTATGATAAAGGCTAAAGAAAGAACTAGGTTTCTGCTTAGGGTTAGTTCTAGGGCAATGTTTAGAGCTAAGGTTAGTGTTAGGGGCCGAGACAGTGTCAGGGTTATTTCTAGGGTTAGGGTTAGGATTCAAATTAGGGCTAGGTTTAGGATTAGGTGTAGCTTTAGGGTTTGGTTTAGGTTAAGGTTTAGGGTTATGGCTCAGTTTCATTTTAAGGTTAGGGTAGATTTAGCACTAGTTTTCCAATTAGCATTCGGCTTAGGGCTAGTGTTAGGGTGAGGTTTATACTTAATTTTAGTTTTAGATCCAGGTTGAAGCCTTGGGCGAAAGTTAGGGCTAAGTTTGGGGCTAGAGATAGGGTTATGGTAAGGAATAGGTTTCGAACTAAGGATAAGGCTAGGGCAAAAGGTAGAGTTAGTCTTAGGGATAGGGATAGGGTTAGGTTTACTGTTAGGGCTTAATTAGGGCTAGGAATAGTGCTAGCATTAGTGTTAGATTTAGGTCTAGGTTTAGGGCTAGAGTTAAGGTTAGCATTACAGTTAGGGTAGGGTATGATGTAACAGCTATGTTTAGTGCTAGAACAAGGGATAAAATTAGGGTTAGGCCTAGGATTAAAATTAGGGTTAGAATTAGGTTTACAGGAAGGGATACGGATATAGCTAGCTTTAGGCCTGTGGTGAGGGTTACAATTAGGGTTAGGAGTAAGGTTAGGGTTTGGGTTAGGATTCAGGATAGGTTTGGGGTTAAGCTGAGGGTTTGTGTTAAGGTTAGCGATAGGATTAGCGCTAGGGCTAATGTTTGGTCTAGGTTTATGTTTAGTATTAGTTTTAGTTTTAGGTTATGGCTATGTCAAGTATAAAAGTTAGGTTTAGAGTAGGGGTCAGGTTTAGAGCTAGGTGTATTATTAGGGTCAGGGTCTGAGTAGGGTTTGGTTTAGGTTAAGATTTAGGGTTAAGGATTGAATTAGCTTTAGGGTTAGGGTTACAGATAGGCTAATGGATATGATTAGGTTTATGGTTCTGGTTAGGTTTAGAGTAATGTATAGGGTTAGTGTTACTGATAGGGTTATCCTTAGGCCTAGGGATAGCATTTCGGTTAAGCTTATCTTAAGCCTAATGAATAGGGTTAGAGCTAAGGTTAGGGCTAGGGTTACAGTTCGGATTAGGTTTAGGGTAAGTGTAGGCATTTGACCTAGGGTTAGGACTAGGGCGAGGGTTAGGGTTTGAGTCAGATCTAAGGTTAGGTTTAGGTTTAGGGTTATGTTTAGACTACGGATTATAGTTTGAGCTAGGGTTAGGGCTAGGGTGAGGGTTAGCATTAGGGTTAGGTCTAAGGTTATTGTTAGGGTTATGATTAGGCCTAGGTTTAGGGCTAGGATAAGGGCTAGGTTTTGTGTGATGTTTAGGGCTAATATCAGGGCTATGGGTAAAGTAAAAGCTAGGGATATGGTTATGGCTAGTGTTAGGGTCAGGGTTATGGATAGGTCTAGTGTTAGGGTTATGTTTTGGTTGAGGATAAGGTTTAGAGCTAGGGTTTTTATTAGGTTAAGGGTCATTGTTGGGTTAGGGTTAGTATTATGGTTGGGGCCACAATTAAGACTAGCATTTGGTCTAGTATCAGTTTTAGCCTTTACGTTAGGTTAAGGGTTATTGATAGGGCTAGTGCGACGTTTTTGTTTCGGGCTAAGGCTAGATTTATTACTCTATTTAGGATTAGGTTTGGTCAAGTGCTAGTGTTACTGTTAGGTTTAGGTATAGGTTTACTGGTAGAGGTAGTGTTAGGGTTCAGTTTAGGGTTAGGGTAAGGTTTAGATCTAGGGTTAGTGTTAGGGTCAGAATAAGTGTCAGAGTTAGGTTTAGGGTTAAAGCTAGAATGAGGGCTAGGTTTAGGACTAGTAATATAGTTAGGGTTTGGGGTAGGCTAAGGTTTAAGGTTAGAACTAGAGTAGCATCAGGGAGAGGATTTGGCTTAGGGTAAAGGATAGGGCTAGAGGTACGGTTAGGGTTAGGGTTAGATTCAGGGCTCAGATTAGGGCTAGGATTTGTGTTAGCATTAGGGCTATGGCTAATACAAGAACTAGTTTTCTGATTAGGGCTAGTTCTGGGTTTAGCGTTATGGCAATGTTTAGATCTAGGTGTATTGTTAGGGTCCGACTCAGGGTCAGGGTTATTTCTATGGTTAGGGCTAGGACTAAAATTAGGGCTTCATTTAGGAATAAGTGTAAGGTTAGTGTTTGGTTTAGGTTAAGGGTTAGGGTTAGGATTATGGCTCGGTTTTGTTTTAGGGCTAGGGTAGGGTTAGGGCTAGTTTTCCAATTAGCATTAGGTTTAGGGCTAGTGTTAGGGTGAGGTTTGTGCTTAAGGTTAGGGTTTACAACCAGGTTTAGGGCTACGGTGATGTTTAGAGCTAGGGTTGGGGCTAGGGATAGGGCTAGGTTTGGTTTATGGTAAGGGATACGTTTTAAACTTTGGATAGGGCTAGGGCAAGAGTTAGAGTTAGTCTTAGGGCTACGTATAGGATTAGGTTTAGGATTTGGTTTAACTTAGGTCTACGATTAGACCTAGGGTTAGTGTTAGGTTTTAGCCTAGAGTTAGGGCTAGGGTTAGGGTTAGTGTTAGGGTTAGGGAAAGATATGATGTCACTGCTATATTTTGGGCTAGGTCATGGGATAAAATTAGAGTTATGGCTCTGGTTAAGTTTAGGACTAGGATTAAGGCTAGGCTTAGGGCTAGGGTTTTTGTTAGGGTTTGTGCTAGGATTATGTCTAGGGCTAATGTCAGTTCTAGGATTATGGTTAAAGATAGTTTTACATTTAGGTTTATGGCCAGGTCTATTGTAAGGGTTACACTGAGAATTAGTGTCAGATTTACAGCTAGGGGTATTATTAGGGCCAAGTCAGGTTTTAGGGTATGCGTTAAGTTAAGGTTTAGGGTTAGGGCTAAAATCATCATTAGAGTTAGGGTAATGCATATGGTTAGGTTTCAGGTTCAGGTTAGGTTTAGTATAATGTACAGTTTTAGGGTAAGGCATAGGTTTAGAGGTAGGCCTAGGGATAGAATTTGGTTAAAGATATGGTTCAGGTAATGGATAGGATTAGAACTACAGTTAGGACTAGGATTATGGTTAGGTTAGGACTATGGTTAGGTTTAGACCTAGGGTTAGAATTTGCTTAGGGTTATGGTTACGGTAATGGATAAAATTATATCTAGGTTTAGGGCTGGTGTTATGGTTAGGAATAGGGCTTTGGTTCGGTTTAGGTTTCCGGTTAGGACAAGGTTTAGGTTTAGGGTTAGGTTTAGGTTAAGTGTTATGGCTAGGGATACGGTTAGGGCTATGAATAAAACTAGAGTTAGGGCTCGAATTAGGGCTAGGTTTTGGGTTAGGTTAGGGCTAGTGTAGGACTATGGCTAATATAAGAACTAGGGTTACAATTAGGGCTATTATTAGGGTTTGCATTAAGACTAGGTGTTTTGTTTATATTAGGTTTAGGTTTAGGGTTATGATTAGAGATAGGGTTAGTGTTAGGGTCAGAGTCAGGATCAGTGTTACTTTTCGGATTAGGGATAGGTCTCGAATTAGGGCGATGGTTAAGGCTAGCTGTAGGTTTAGGATTTGTGTTAGTGTTAGGGTAAGAATTAGGGATAGAGCTAATGTCAGGTCTAGGGTTACGTTTAGGTTAGGGTTAGGGTTAGGGCTATGGCTCCGTTTTATTTTATAGCTAGGGCTAGTTTTGTGATTAGCAATAGTGTTAGTGCTAGTAGTAAGGTGAGGTTAAGTCTTATATTGTTATGGTTAGATCTAGGTTTAGGGCTAGGGCTATGGTTAGGACTAAAGTTAGGGCTAGTGTTATGGTTTTGATAACAGATAGGGTTAGAACTAGAAATAGAGCTAGGGCAAGAGTTAGAGTTAGTCTTAGGGCTAGGGTTAGGAGTGGGTTTAAGGTTAGGGCTAAATTGGGGCTAGGATTACAGCTAGGGTTAGTGTTAGGGTTAAGGCTAGGGTTAGGGTTAGTGTTAGTTTTAGAGATAGGGTTAGGTTTAGTGAAAGAGATAAGATTATAGCTAGGTTTCGAGATAGGGCGAGAGTTAGAATTAGGATTAGGGCTAGGTTAGCGTTCGGGTATTAATTAAGGCTAGGTTTAGGGCTAGGCTGAGTGTTTGTGTTAGGGCTACAGCTAGGATTAGGGCTAGGGCTAATGTCAGGTCTAGGTTTAGGGTTAGTATTAGTTTAAATGTTAGGTTATGGCTATGTCTATTATAAGGTTTAGGGGTAGGGTAAGGGTAAAATTTAGAGCTAAGTTTATTATTAGTGTCAGGGTCCAGTTAGGGTTTGGTTTAGGTTAAGATTTAGGGTTATTGCTTGAATTAGTGGTGCATTCAGGTTAGGTTTAGGGTAATGGATAGAATTATGTTTATGGTTCCAGTTAGGTATAGAGTAATGGATAGGGTTAGGGTTAGCAATAGGGTTATCGTTAGGCCTAGCGTTAGCTTTTGGGTTAGGTTTTTTTTTTTTTTAGGGTAATGGATAGGGTTAGAGCTAAGGTTAGTGCTAAGGTTAAGATTAGGATTAGGGCTAGGGTTCGGTTTAGGGTAAGTGTTAGGGTATGAGCTAGTGTTAGGGCTAGGGAGATGGTGAGGGTTAGAGTCAGGGCTAGGGTTATGGTAAGGGTTATGATTAGGGTAGGTTAAGAGCTAGGATAAGGCTAGGTTTGTGTGGTGTTTATGGCTAGCATTAGGGCTATCAGTTAGGTTTAGGTTTAGGCTTAGAGTTAGGGCCAGAATTAGGACTAGTATTGGGTCTAGGGTTAGGGTAAGTCTTCATGTTAGATTAAGGGTTATTTTTAGTGCTAGTGCAAAGTTTTTGTTTAGGGCTAGTGCTAGATTTATGACTCTATTTAGAATTAGGTTTGGTCTAGTCCTAGTGTTACTGTTAGTTTTAGGTACATGTTTACTTGTAGGGGTAGGAGTAGTGTCCGGTTCAGGGTTAGTGTGTCGTTTAGTTCTAGGGTTAGTGTTAGAGTCAGAATAAGGGTCAGGGTTTGGGTTTGAGTTATAGCTAGAATGAGGGCTATGGTTAGAACTAGTAATATCGTTGGGGATTGGGGTAGGCTAAGGATTAGGGTTAGGACTAGGTAACATTAGGGTGAAGGTTTGGCTTAGGAAAAGGGATGAGTTTAGAGGTAGGATTAGGGTTAGGGATAGGTTTAGGCCTAGGGTTAGTGTTAGTTTTAGGGTTAAACCTAGGGTTAGAGCTTGGATTAGTGCCATGATTCGTGTTAGCTTTAGTCCTATGGCTAATGAAAAAACTTTGTTTCTGATTAGGTCTTGTTCTAGGGTTAGCATTAGGGCAATGAATAGAGCTAATGTTAGTGTTAGTGTTAGACATGACCCAAGACAGGGTCAGGGTTACTTCTAGAGTTAGATTTAGCATTCAAATTATGGAAAAGTTTAGGGCTAGGTTTAGAGTTAGTGTTTAGTTTAGGTTAAGTGTTAGGGTTAGGTTTATGGCTCAGTTTTGTTTTAGTGCTAGGTTAGGATTAGGGATATTTTTCCAATTAGCATTAGTTTCAGAGCTAGTGTTAGGGTGAGATTTAGGCTTAAGGTTAGGGTTAGATTCACGTTTAGGGCTAGGGCAGAAATTAGGGCTAAGGTTGGGGCTAGGGATAGGGCTAGAGTTTGGGTTATGGTAAGGGATATGTTTAGAACAAGAGCTAGAGCTAGGGTGAGAGTTAGATTTAGTCTTAGGGCTAGGGATAGGCTTAGATTTAGGGTTAGGGCTAAATTAGGGCTAGGATTAGTGCTAGGGTTAGTGTTAGGTTTAGGCCTAAGTTTAGTGCTAGGGTTAGGGTAAGGTATGATGTTACAACTACGTTTTTGTCTAGGTCAAAAAATAAAATTAGGAACAGGGCCAGGGTTATGGTTATGGTTAGGATTAAGGCTAGCCTGAGTCTAAGATTATGGCTAGGATTTGTGTTAGGGTTAGGGCTAGGATTAGTGCTAAGTCTAATGTCAGGTCTAGGGTTATGGTTAGGGATAGTTTAGGGTTAGGTTTATAGCCAGATCTATTTTAAGGGTTAGGTTGAGTGTTAGGGTCAGCTTTGCAGCTAGGGTATTATTAAGGTTGAAATCAGAATTAGGGTGTGTGTTAGGTTAAGGTTTAGGGTTAGGGTTCAAATTAGCATTAGGATAAGTATTATGGTTAGGGTGATGGATATGGTTAGGTTTAGGGTTCAGTTTAGGTTTAGGGTATTGGACAGCCTTTGGGTTTGGGATAGTGTTAAGAAGGACTAGGGATAGAATTCAGTTAGGGTTATGGTTGGGGTATTAGATAGGATTAGAGCTACAGTTAGGGATAGGTTTATTGTTAGGTTAGGGCTATGGTTAGATTTAGGCCTCGGGTTAGAATTTGGTTAGGGTTATGTTTATGGTAATATATAAGATTAGAGCTAGGGTAAAAACTAGGGTTATAGTTAGGCCATGGTTCGGGATAGGTCAAGGTTTAGTTTTTGTGTTAGGTTTAGATTAAGTGATAGGGCTAGGGTGAGGGTTAGGTATAGGGTTAAAGCTAGGGTTAGGGATCAGATTAGGGTTAGGTTTTGGTTTAGGTTAGGGATAAGGTAGGGCTACGGCTATTGTAAGAACTAGAGTTAAGATTAAGGTTATTTTTAGAGATACCATTAGGTGTAAGCCAAGGACTAGTGTTTAGATCAGGTTTAGGTTGAGGTTTAGGGAGATGATTAGAGATAGGGTTAGTGTTAGGGTCAGAGTAAGGATCAGTGTTACTGATCAGGGTTAGGGATAGGACTCAAATTAGGGCTAGGATTAAGGCTAGGTGTAGGGTTAGGTTTTGTGTTAGGGTTAGCATAAGAATTAGGAATAGGGCTAATATCAGGTCTAGCATTACAGTTAGGCTAGGGTTAGGTCAGGGTTATAGCTCTGTTTTGTTTTAGAGCTAGGGCTAGGATTAGGGCTAGTTTTAGGATTACTGATAGTGTTAGGGCTAGTGGTAGGATAATGTTTAGGCTTAGATCTATTGTTATGGTTAGATCTAGGTTTAGGGCTAGGGCCTGCATTAGGATTAATGTTAGGGTTAGTGTTAGGGTTACGGTAATGGATAGGATTAGAACTAAAAATAGGACTGGAGTGCGATTAGATAACTCTTTGGGCTAGGGTTAGGGATAGGTTTAGGGTTAGGGCTAAATTAGGGCTAGGATCAGCACTAGGGTTGGTGTTATGGTTAGGTCTAAGGTTAGGGCTAGGGTTAAGGTTAGTGTTAGGGTTAGGGTTACATTTAGGGGAAGGGATTGGGGTTATAGCTAAGTTTAGAGCTACGGTTTGGGTTAGAATTTGATGTAGGGCAAGAGTTATTGTTCGGGTTAGTATTAAGGCTAGGTTTAGTGCCTGGATGAGGGTATGTGTTAGGGGTATGGCTAAGATTAGGGCTAGGGCTAATGTCAGGTCTAGGTTCAAAGTAAGTGATAGTTTTATGGTTAGGATACGGCTGGGTCTTGTGTAAGTGTTAGGTTTAGGGAAAGGGTCAGGTTTAGAGCTAGGTGGTTTATTAGGGTCAGGGAACAGATATGGTTTGGTTTAGGTTAAGGTTTAGGGTTAAGGCTTGTATTAGCATTAGGTTTTGGTTTAGGATTTGGGTAATGTATAGGGTTAGGTTTAGGATTTAGGTTAGCTTTAGAGTACTGGATATGGTTTTTTTTAGCGATAGGGTTAGTGTTAGGCCTAAGGTTACCATTTGGTTTAGGCTTATCTTTAGGGTAATGGATAGAGTTAAAGCTAATGTTAGGTCTAGGGTTGAGGTTAAGTTTATGGATAGGGTTAGGGTTAGGCCTAGGGTTATTATCAGGGTTAGGTTTAGGGTAAGTATTAGTGTTTGAGTTAGACTTAGGACTAGGGCGAGGTTTAAAGTTAGATTCAGGGCTAGGGTTAGGATTAGGGTTAGTGTTATGATTAGGGAAAGGTTTAGAGTTTGAGCTAGGTTTAGGACTAGGGCGAGGGTTAGGGTTAGGGTCAGGTCTAGGGTTATGGTTAATGTTACAATTAGGGCTAGGTTTAGGCTAGATAAGGGCTAGGTTTGTGTGCTGTTTATGGCTAGTGTTAGGGCTATGGGTTATGTAAGAGCTCAGGTTATGGTTATGGGTAGTTTTAGAGTTAGTGTTATGGATAAGTCTAGTGTTAGGGTTAGGTTTTGGGTTGGGATAAGGTTTAGAGCTAGGGTTTTTGTTAGATTAAGCATCAGTGTTTGAGTTAGTGTTATGGCCAGAATTAGGAATAGTGTTGGGTCAAGGGATATGGTTAGTTTTGTGTTAGGTTTAGGGTTATTTTTAGGTCTAGTTCAAAGTTTTTGTTTAGGGCTAGGGCTATATTTATGACACTATTTAGGATTAGGTTTGGTCTAGTGATAGTGTTACTTTTAGGTTTAGGTATAGGTGTACTTATAGGGCTAGAGTTAGGGTCTGGTTTAGGGCTAGTGTCAGGTTTAGATCTAGGATTATTGTCAGTGTCAGAATAAGGGTCAGGGTTTGGGTTAGGGCTAGAGCTAGAATAAGGCATAGGATTAGGACTAGTAATAGTGTTAGGGTTTGGGATAGGCTAAGGATTAGTTTTAGGACTAGGGTAGCATTAGGGTGAGGGTTTGGCTTAGGGTAAGGGATAGGATTAGCCATAGGGTTAGAATTAGGAATAGGGTTAGGGATAGGGTTAGGGCTCGGATTAGCACTAGGATATGTGTTAGCATTAGAGCTATGGCTAGTGAAAGAACTTGGTTTCTGATTAGGCTACTTCTTGTTTTAGCATTAAGACAATGTTTAGAGCTATGGTTAGTTTTAGGATCTGAATCAGAATCAGGGTTACTTCTAGGGTTAAGTTTAGCACTCAAATTATGGCAGGAATTAGGGCTAGGTTTAGGGTTAGTGTTTGGTTTAGGTTAAAGGTTAGGGTTAGGTTTATGGCTCAGTTTTGTTTTAGGGCTAGGTTAGGGTTAGGGCTAGTTTTCCAATTAGCATTGCTGTTAGGGCTAGTGTTAGGGTGAGATTTAGGCTTAAGGTTAGGGTTTGATCCAGGTTTAGGGGTAGGTCAAAGATTAGAGCTAAGGTTGGGGCTAGGATAGGGCTAGGTTTTGGATTATTATAAGGGATAGGTTTAGAACTAGGGATAGGGCTAGGGCGAGATTTAAAATTAGTCTTAGGGATAGGAATAGGGTTAGGTTTAGTGTTAGGTCTAAATTAGGGCTAGGATTAGTGCTAGGGTTAGTGTTAGGTTTAGGCCTAGGTTTAAGGATAGGCATAAGGTTAGTGTTAGTGTTATGGTAAGGTATGATGTTACAGCTATGTTTAGTGCTAGGACCAGGGATAAAATTAGGGATAGGGCTGGGGTTAAGATCAGGGTAATGATTAAGGCTGGGCTTAGAACTAGGATTAGGTCTAGGGATAGGGATAATATCACATCTAGGGTTAAGGTTAGGTAGGGTTAGGGATAGGGCTATGGCCCAGTTTTGTTTTAGAACTAGGCATAGGGTTAGAGCTAGTTTTATGATTAACGATAGTGTTAGGGTGAAGCTTAGGCTTAGATTTATTGTTATGGTTAGATCTAGGTTTAGGGCTATGGCTAGGGTAAGGGCTAAGTTTAGGGCTAGTATTAGGGTTATGATAACAGGGTTAGAACTAAAAATAGGGCTAGGCTTAGAGTTTAAGTTAGTCTTTGGGCTAAGGTTAGGGGTAAATTTGGGGTAGGGCTAAATTAGGGCTAAAATTAGCACTAGGGTTAGTGTTAGGGTTAGGCCTAGGGTTAGGGTTAGTGTTAGAGTTAGGGTTAGGATTAGGTTTAGGGGAATGGATAGGGTTATAGCTAGCTTGAGGTCTAGGGCAAGGGTTAGAATTAGGATTAGGACTAAGGTTAGGTTTTGGGTTAGGATTAAGACTAGGTTTAGGGCTAGGTTTAAGATTTGTGTTAGGATAAGTCTAGGAATAGGGCTAGTGCTAATATCATGTCTCGGTTTATGGTTAGTATTAATTTTAGTGTTAGGTTATGACTATGTCTATTGTAAGGTTTAGGTGCAGGGTAAGGGTCAAGTTTAGAGCTAGGTGTATTATTAGGGTCATGGTTCAGGGTAGGGTTTGGTTTAGGTTACGATTTAGGGTTAATGCTTGAATTAGCGGTGGGTTCGGTTTAGGGATAGGGTAATGGATAGAATTAGGTTTATTTTTCTGCTTAGGTTTAGAGTAATGGATAGGGTTAGTGTTAACGATTGGGTTATCATTAGGCCTAGGGTTAGCATTTGGGTTGGGCATGTCTTTAATTTAATGAATAGGGTTAGAGCTGAGGTTAGTGCTAGGGTTGAGGTAAGGGTTAGGGTTAGTGTTAGTGTTAGGCCTAGGGTTAATGTTAGGGTTAGGGTTGGGGTAACTGTAGGCATTTTAGCTAGGGCTATGGCTAGGGCGAGGCTTAGATTTTGAGTCAAGGCTAGTGTAAGGTTAAGGTTAGGGTTATCTTTAGGCTAAGGATGAGAGTTTGAGCTAGGGTTAGGGCTAGGGCAAGGGTTAGCATTAGGGTTAGGTCTAAGGTTATGGTTAGGATTATGATTAAGGCAGGGTTTAGGGCTATGAAGGGCTAGGTTTTGTGTGATGTTTGTGGCTAATGTTTGTGCTTGGTAATGTAAGAGCGAGGGATATGGTTATGGCTAGTTTTAGGATAAGGGTTTTGGATAAGTCTACTGTTACGGTTAGGTTTTGGTTTAGGATAAGGTTTAGAGCTAGCGTTTCTATTAGATAAAGGATCATTGTGGGGTTAAGTTTAGTTTTAGGTTTAAAGCCACAATTAGGACTAGCATTTGATCTAGTGAGAGGTTTAGTCTTGACGTTAGGTTAAGGGTTATTGTTAGGGCTAGTGCTAGGGTTTTGTTTAGGGCTAGGGCTAGATTTATCACTCTATTTAAAATTAGGTTTGTCTAGTGCTAGTGTTACTGTTAGGTTTAGGTATAGGTTTACCAGTAGAGGAAGTGTTAGCGTTCAGTTTAGGGTTAGAGTCAGGTTTGGATCAAGGGTTAATGTTTGGTTCAGAAAATGGTCAGCGTTAGGGTTAGGGTTATAGCTAGAATGAGGGCTATGTTTAGTGCATTAATAGCGTTAGGATTTGGGGAAGACTAAGAATTATGGTTAGACTAGGGTACCATTAGGATGAGGATTTGGCTTAGGGTAATGGATAGGTTTAGAGGTAAGGCTAGGGTTAGGATAAGAGTTAGGGTTAGTGTTAGAGTTAGTGTTAGGTTTAGGGTTAGGATTAGGTGAGTATTAGGGTTAGGCTTAGGGTCAGGATCATGGTTAGGGTTAGGGTTAGGGTTAGGAGAGCTTTAGGTTTAGGGTTTGGGTAGGGTTTGTGTTAGGATTAGGGTTAGCTTATGTTAAGGTTAGAGACAGGGTTAGGGTTATGGTTAGGGTTAGTGTTAGGGTTAGTATTAGTATTCAGGTTAGGTTTAGGGATAAGGTAAGGTTTTGGGTTAGTATGAGTGTTAAAGCTAGGGTTAGGTTTATTCTTAGGGTTAAGGTTAGGGTTAGGATTAGTGTTAGGTTTACGGTTAGGTTTAGTGTAACAGTTAGTGTTAGGGTTTGTGTCAGGGTTATGATTTGGGTTAGGGTTAGGGTTCCAGTTAAGATTAGGGTTACATTTAGGCTTAGGGTTAGAGTTAGGGTTAGGCTTAGGATTAGTGTTAGTGTTAGGTTTAGGGTTAGTGTTTGTGATGGGGTTATGTTTAGGGTTAGGGTTCAGGTTAGGTTTAGGTTTAGTTTTAGAGTTAGGGTTAGAGTTAGGTTTAGGGTTAGGTTGTGTGTTAGGGTTAGGTTTTTTGTTAGTGTTAGGGTGAGATTTAGTGTTAGGATTAGTGTTAGGTTTAGTGTTATGGTTAGGGTTGTGGTTAGGGGTAATGTTAGTGCTACAGTTAGAGTTAGGGTTAGATTTAGGGTTAGTGTTAGGTTTAGGCTTATGGTTAGGGTTAGCGTTAGTTATAGATTTATGGTTGTCGTTTGGATTTGTGTAAGGTTTAGAGTTAAAATTAGAGTTAGGGTTACTGTTAGGGTTAGTTTTAGGGTTAGGGTTAGGCAAGGATTAGGGTTAGGTTAGGGTAAGGGTTAGGGTTAGGGTTTGTGTTAGGGTTAGGGTTAAAGTTAGGGTTTGTATTAGGGTTATTGTTAGGATATGTGTTAGTGTTAAGCTTATGGTTAGGGTTAGAGTTAGGGTTTGTGTTAAGGTTAGGTTTGGGGTTAGTGTTAGGTTAAGGTGTAGGTTTAGGGTTAAGGTTAGGGTTAGTGTAACATTTAGGGTTAGGGTTTGGGTTAGGATTAGTGTTTGGGTTAGGGTTACACTTAGGTTTATGGTTAGTGTTAGGGTTAGGGTTAGATTTAGTGTTAAGGTTAGGGTTAGGTTTATGGTGAGGTTTAATGTTAGTGTTAGGGTTAGTTTTCGGTTTAGTGTTAGAGTAAGTTTTAGGATTAGAGTTAGAGTTAATGATCGGGTTTGTGTTTGTGTTAGGGTTAGCTTTAGTTTTATGTTTAGGGTTACTGTTAGGATTAGGTTTAGGGTTAGGGTTGTTGTTTGGGTTAGTATTAGTGTTAGGGTTAAGGTTAGGGTTAGTGTTAGTGTTTGGGTTAGTGTTATAGTTAGGTTTAGGGTTAGGATTAGGTGAGTGTTAGTGTTAGGGTAACGGTTAAGGTTAGGGTTAGTATTAGGGTTACGGTTAGGGTTAGGGACAAGGTTAGGTTTAGAATTTGGTTAGGGTTTGTGCTCGGTTTAGTTTTAGGGTTAGGGTTACAGTTAGGATTAGGGTTAGGTTTAGGGTTAGGGTAATGGTTAGTGTTAATGTTAGGGTTATTGTATGTGTTAGGGTTAGGATTAGCATTAGTGCTAGGGTTAGGTATAGAGTTAGGGTTACTGTTATGGAAAGGATTAGGATTTTTTGTTAGGGTGGGGTTAGGTTTAGTGTTAGGGTTATGATTAGGATTATCATTAGGGTTAAGGATAGGGTTAGGATTAGGGTTAGGGTTATAGTTAGGGTTGGGATTGGTGTTAGGGTTAGGATTGCTGTTAGGGTTATTTTTAGGGTTAGGGTTAAGATTAGGTTTAGTGTTACAGTTAGTGTTAGGGTAAGGTTTAAGGTTAGCATTCTGGATAGCATTAGGAATACAGTTAAGGTTTCGATTAGTGTTAGCAATAGGGTTAGTGTTAGGATTAGTATTTGGGTTAGGTTTAATGTCATGGTTAGTGTTAGTTGTATGGTTAGAGTTAGGGTTAGTGTTCAGGTTAGGGTTAGGGTTACAGTAAGCTTTAGAATTGATGTTAGTGTTAGGGTTAAGATTAGGGTTAGGTTTAGAGCTAGGGTTATGTTAGGCTTAGGGTTAGGGTTAGGTTTAGTGTTAAGGTTAGGGTTATGCTTAGGTTTGGTGTTAGTGTTAGGTTTAGTGTTAGGGTTTGTGTAATAGTTAGGTTTGGTTTAGGGTTAGGATTACATTTAAGATTAGGGTTACGGTTAAAGTTAGGGTTAGGGTTAGTGTTAGTGTTAGGGTTAGAGTTAGTGTTTGTGATAGGGTTAGGTTTAGGGTTAGGGTTTAGGATAGGGTTAGGGTTAGTTTTAGAGTTAGCATTAGGGTTGGGTTTAGGGTTAATGTTAGGGTTACTGTTAGGGTTAGGTTAGTGTTTGTGATACGGTTAGGGTTAAGGTTGTCATTAGGGTTATGGTTAAGATTAGAGTTAGATCTAGGGTTAGGCTTAGGATTATGTTTACGGTTAGGCTTAGTGTTAGGTTTGGGGTTAGGGCTGGGGTTTTGGTTAGTTATAGGCTTAGGGTTGAGATTAGGGTTAGTGTTAGGGTTAGGTTCAGAGTTAGTGTTATTGTTAGTTTTAAGTAAGTGTTAGGGTTAAAGGTAGGTTAGGGTAAGGGCTATGGTTTTTTAGGATTTGTGTTAGGGTTGGCATTCGGGTTAGGGTTTGTGTTAGTTTTAAGGTTAGGGGGTAGGTTAATGTTATGGTTATGGTTAGGGTTAGATTTAGGGTTCGTGTTAGAGTTTCAGTTAGGTTTACATTTAGGGTTATTTGTAGGTTTATGGTTAAAATTAGGGTTAGTGTTACAGTTAGAATTAGGGTTAGGTTAAGATTTGTTTTGGGGTTAGTGTTAGAGTTAGGATGAGGTTTAGTGTTAGCATTAGGTTTAGAGTAAGTGTTAGCATTAAGGTTACAATTATGTTGAGGTTTAGGGTTAGTGTTAGTGTTAGGATTAGGGTTCATGTGAGTGATAGGGTTCAAAATAGGGTTAGTGTTAGTGTTAGGGTTAGGTTTAGGGTTATTAGGTAAGGGTTATGCTTAAGGTTAGGTCAAGGTTAGGGTTATGGTTAGTGTTAGGGTTTGTTTTTAGGGTGAGGGTTAGGATCAGGTTTAGAGTTATATTATGGTTAACTTTAGTGTTATGGTTAGGGTTAGGGTTAGAGTTAGGTTAAGGTTTAGGGTTGGTTTAGGGTTATGTTTAGAATTAGTGTTAGTGTAAAATTAGGGTTAGGGTTAGTGTTAGGGTTAGGATTAGTTGTATGGTTAGGGCTAGGGTTTGTTTTAGGGTTTGGTTAGGGTTATGTTTAGGGTAACAGTTACGGTTAGGAATAGGATTAGGTTTAGGGTTAGATTAGGGTAGGTTAGGGTTAGGGTTAGAGTTACGATTAGTGTTACGGTTAGGGTTAGGTTAGTCTTAGGGTTAGGGCTCATGTTAGTTTTAGGGTTAGGGTTAATGTTAGTTTTAGGTTTAGGGGTTGGTGAGGGTTATGGTTTGTGTTAGTGTTAGGTTTAGGTTTATGGTTAGCATTAGTGTTTGGGTTGGGTTATACTTAGGTTTAGTCTTAGTGTTAGTGTTAGGTTTAGGATTAGTGTTAGGTTTAGATTTAGGGCTAGGGTGAGTGTTAGGTTTATGTTTAGGGTTAGGGTTATTGGTCGGAGTAGGATTAGTGTCAGTGTTAGGGTTAGGATTAAATTAGGTTTAGGGTTAGTGTTAGTGTGAAAGTTAGGGTTAGGGTTAGGATTTCTGTTAGAATTAGGAATAGGGTTAGTTTTAGGATTACTGTTTGTTTTAGGGTTAGGTTTAGGGTTAGATTTAGATTTAGGGTTACGTTTGTTTTGGGTTTAGGGTTAGGGTTAGGGTTAAAGTAGGGTTATGGTTAGCATTTGAGTAAGCATTAGGGTTAGGATTAGTTTTAGGGTTAGAATTAGGGTTAGGGTTTGTGTTAGGGTTAGTTTGGGGCTTAGGGTTAGGGTTCGGGGTTGGGTTAGGTTTAGGGTTAGGTTTAGAGTTAGGTTAGGGTTATGGTTAGTGTTAGGGTTAAGATTAGGTTTAGGTTTGTGTAAGGGTTAGGTTAGAGAAAAGGTTACGGTTAGGGTTAGGGTTAAATTTGCCATTAAGGTTAGTATTAGGGTAATGATTAGGGTTAAGGTTAAAGTTAGTTTTTGGGTTAGGGTTAGAATAAGGGTTAGGGTTATGGTGAGTGGTAGTATAAGGTTTAGGGTTTGTGTTAGGATTAGGTTTAGGGTTATGATTAGGGTTAGGGTTAGTGTTAGCATTAGAGTTAGGGATAGGTTTAGGTTTCGGTTTAGTGTTAGGGTTAGGGTCATGGTTAAAATTTTTATGGTTAGGGTTAGCATTAGGGTTAGTTTTCTGTTTAGGTTTAGGGTTAGGGTAAGGTTTAGGGTTAAGCTTAGGTTTAGGTTTAAGGTTAGATTAAGGATTTGTGTTAGGTATAGTGTAAGGGTTACTGTTAGCTTTAGGTTAGGGTTCGATTTAGGCTTAGTGTTAGGGTTTGTGTTAGGGTAAAGGTTACAGTTCGGATTAGGGTTAGGATTAGGGTTAATGGTAGTGTTAGTGTTAGGGTTAGAAATAGAATGAGAGTTATGGTAAGGGTTAGGTTTAGGGTTAGTGTTAGGGTTAGGGATAGAGTTAGGTTTAGTGATAGGGTTAGCGTCAGGGTTCGTTTTAGGGTTAGGGTTAAGGTGAGTGTTAGGGTTAGGTTTAGGGTTAGGTTTAAAGTTCGGTTAGTTTTAGAGTTTGGGTTAGTGTTAGGCTTATGTTTAGGGTTAGTGTTAGTGATAGAGTTAGCGTTGAGTTTAGGGTTAGTGTTCAGGTTAGGGTTAGGATTATTGTTAGCGTAGTGTTAGGGATAGGATTAAGGTTCATGTTAGGGTAAATATTAGGGTTAGAATTACGGTTACGGATAGAGTTAATGATAGTGTTATGGTTAGGGTTAGTGTTAGGGCTATGTTAAAGTTAGGGTTAGGGTTAGTGTTCGAGTTTGTGTTAGGGTGAGGGTTAGGATTACTGTTACAGTTATGATTCAGATTAGGGTTAGTGTTGGGTACAGTTATGTTTGGGTTAGTGTGAGTGTTAAGATTTGTGTTAGGGTTAGATTTAGGTTTAGGTTTAGGTTTTGGTAGTATTATCATTAGATTTAGGTTAAGGTTAGATTTAGGTTTAGTGTTTGGGTTAGGGTTAGGGTAAGGTTTAGGTTATTTTTAGGGTTAGGTTAGGTTAGGGTTAGGTTAGGGTTAGTGTTATGATTAGCGTGAGAGTTTGTGTTAGGGTTAAGTTAGTGTTAGGGGTCGGGTGAAGATTAGGGTTAGTGTTAGTGTTAGTTTAGGGTTATGTTTTGTGTTAGGTTTAGGATAGGATTAGAGTAAAAGTTAAAATTAGGGTTAGAGTTAGTGTTAGCAATAGGGTTTGTGTTAGTGTTAGGGTTAGGATTAGGGTTAGGGATAGGGTTAGGGTTAGGGTTAGGTTTAGGGTTAGGGTTAGTGTTAGGGTTAGATTTAGGGTTGGGTTTAGTGTTATGGTTAGGTTTAGGGTTAGGTTTATGATTAAAGTTTGTGTTAAGGTCAAGTTTGGGGTTAGGATTTCAGTTCAGATTAGGATAAGTTTAGTGTTAGGGTTAGGGTTTGGGGTTAGTGTTATGGTTCGAGTTAGGTTTAGTGTTTAATTTAGAGTTAGGGTTAGGTTTAGGATTAGGATTAGTGTTAGTGTTAGGTTTAAGGTTAGGCTTAGGTTTAGGATTAGTGATAGATTTATGGTTAAAATTAGGGTTAGTGTTTATGTTAGAGTTAGGGGTTAGGATAGGGTTAGGATTATTTTAGGGTAAGGGTTATGGTTGTGGTTAGGATTTGAGTTAGGGTGAAGATTAGGATTAAAGTTATGGTTAGGTTAAGGGTTTGCGTTCGTGTTCGAGTTAGGGTTAGTGTTAGATTTAGGTTTATTGTTAGGGTTAATGTTAGGTTTAGGTTTAGTGTTAGGGTTAGGGTTAGGTTTATGGTTTGTGTTAGGTTTAGGGTTAGGATTTTTGTTAGAAACATTTTTAGTGTTAGGATTAGGATTAGGGTTAGAGTTTGGTTGACATTTAGGTTTAGGTTTAGGGTTAGTCTTAGGTTTAGTGTTAGTGTAGGTTTAGGGTAAGGGTTAGGTAAGTGATAGGGTTAGTGTTAGGGTTCTGATTGCATTTCGTGTTAGGGTTATGGTTGGGGTTAGGGTTATGGTTAAGGTTAATATTAGGGTTAGGGTTAGGGTTAGGGTTAGGGTAAGTATTAGTGATAGTAATAGGGTTAGGTTTGGGGTTAGTGTTAGGATTAGGGTTAGGGTTCCTGCTCTTGTTAGTTTTAGCAATATGGATAGGGTTAGGTTTAGTGTTAGTGTTAGTATTAGGATTATGGTTAGTTATAGGTATAGTGTTAGGTTTAGGGATAGGTTTAGGTTTAGTATTAGCGTAAGGGTTAGGGTTATGGTTAGTGTTACGGTAAGGATTAGGTTTAGGGTTAGGATTTTTGTTAGGATTAGGGTTAGTTTCAGCTTTAGTTTTATGGTTAGTGTTATTGTTAGGGTTAGAATTCAGTAATGTTAGGGTTAGGGTTGGGTTAGGTTTAGGGTTATGGTTTGTATTAGGGTTTGTAGTAGGATTAGAGTTAGGGTTAGGGTTACGGTTAGGTGTAGGGTTAGGTTTAGAGTTAGTGTTAGTGTTAGCATTAGGTTTAGGGTTAGCTTTAGGGTAAGTTTTAGGGTTAGTTTTAGGGTTAAGGGATAGTGTTAGCATTAGTGTTAGGGTTAGTGATAGGGTTAGGTTAGGATTAGGAATACAGTTAGTGTTAGGGTTAGTGTTAGGGTTTGTGTTAGCGTTAGGATTTGGGTTAGGGTTAGGTTTACATTTAAAATTAGGGTTAAATTTAGGGATAGGGTTAGTGTTAGGGTTAGGCTTAGGATTAGTGTTAGTGTTAGGTTTAGGGTTAGTGTTTGTGATGGGGTTAGGTTTAGGGTTAGGGTTCAGGTTAGGGTTAGGGTTAGCTTTAGACTTAGGGTTAGAGTTAGGTTTAGGGTTAGGTTTTGTGTTAGGGTTAGGTTTTTGATTAGTGTTAGGGTTAGATTTAGCGTTAGGATTAGTGTTAGGTTTACTGTTATGGTTACGGTTGTGGTTAGGGGTAATATTAGTGCTACAGTTAGAGTTAGGGTTAGATTTAGGGTTAGTGTTCGGTTTAGGCTTATGGTTAGTTATAGAGTTATGTTTGTCGTTAGGATTTGTGTAAGGTTTAGAGTTAAAATTAGAGGTATGGTAAGTGTTAGGGATAGTGTTAGGGTTAGGGTGAGGCAAGGATTAGGGTTAAGTTAGGGTTAGGGTTAGGGTTAGTGTTTGTGTTAGGGTTAAGGTTAAAGTTAGGGTTTGTATTAGGGTTATTGTTAGGATATGTGTTAGTGTTATGGTTATAGTTAGGGTTAGGGTTTGTGTTAAGGTTCGCTTTGGGGTTAGTGTTAGGTTAAGGTGTAGGTTTAGGGTTAAGGTTACGGTTAGTGTTACATTTAGGATTAGGGTTTGGGTTATGATTAGTGTTTGGGTTAGGGTTACACTTAGTTTTATGGTTAGTGTTAGGGTTAGGGTTAGATTTAGTGTTAAGGTTAGGGTTAGGTTTATGGTGATGTTTAGTGTTAGTGTTAGGGTTAGTTTTAGGTTTAGTGTTAAGGTAAGTTTTAGGATTAGGGTTTGGGTTAGTGATTGGATTAGTGTTTGTGTTAGTGACTGTGTTAGGGTTAGCTTTAGTTTTAGGTTTAGGGTTACTTTTAGGATTAGGTGTAAGGTTAGGGTTGTTGTTTGGGTTAGTATTAGTGTTAGTGTTTGGGTTAGTGTTATAGTTAGGTTAAGGGTGAGTGTTAGGTTTAGGGTTAGGATTTGGTGAGTGTAAGGGTTAGGGTAATGGTTAAGGTTAGGGTTAGTATTAGGGTTGGGGTTAGGGTTAGGGACAAGGTTAGGTTTAGAATTTGGTTCGGGTTTGTTCTAGGTTTAGTGTTAGGTTTAGGGTTACAGTTAGGATTAGGGTTAGGTTAAGGGTTAGGTTAATGGTTAGTGTTAGGGTTAGGGTTATTGTATGTGTTAGTGTTAGGATTAGGGTTAGTGCTAACGTTAGGTTTGTGTTAGGGTTACTGTTATGCAAAGGCTTAGGGTTTTTTGTTAGGGTGGGTTTAGGTTAAGTGTTAGGGTTATGATTAGGATTATCATTAGGGTTAAGGATAGGGTTAGGATTAGTGTTAGGGTTAAGTTTAGGGTTAGGAGTAGTGTAAAATTTAGGGTTAGGGTTAGAGTTAGGGTTGGGATTGGTGTTAGGGTTAGGATTGCTGTTAGGGTATTTTTAGGGTTAGGGTTAGGATTAGGTTTAATGTTGCAGTTAGTGTTAGGGTAAGGTTTAAGGTTAGTGTTCTGGATAGCATTAGGAATAAAGTTAAGGTTTGGGTTAGTGTTAGCAATAGGGTTAGGGTTAGGAATAATTTTAGTGTTTGGTTTATGGTTAGGGTTAGGTTTAATGTCATGGTTACTGTTAGTTGTATGGTTAGAGTTAGGGTTAGTGTTCAGGTTAGGGTTAGGGTTACAGTAAGCTTTAGGGTTGATGTTAGTGTTAGGGTTAAGTTTAGGGTTAGGTTTAGAGCTAGGGTTTTGTTAGGCTTAGGGTTAGGGTTAGGTTTAGTGTTAAGGTTAGGGTTATGCTTAGGTTTAGGCTTAGTGTTAGGTTTAGTGTTAGGGTTTGTGTTATAGTTAGGGTTTGGGTTAGGGTTAGGATTATATTTAAGATTAGGGTTATGGTTAAAGTTTGGTTTAGGATTAGAGTTAGGGTTTGGGTTAGTGTTAGGGTTAGAGTTAGTGTTTGTGATAGGGTTAGGTTTAGGGTTAGGGTTCAGAATAGGTTTAGGGTTAGTTTTAGAGTTAGCGTTAGGGTTGGGTTTAGGCTTAGTGTTAGGGTTACTGTTAGGGTTAGGTTAGGGTTTGTGATATGGTTAGGTTTAAGGTTGTCATTAGGGTTATGGTTAAGATTAGAGTTAGATCTAGGGTTAGGCTTAGGGTTATGTTTAGGGTTAGGCTTAGTGTTAGGTTTAGAGTTAGGGCTGGGATTTCAGTTAGTTATAGGCTTAGGGTTGAGATTAGGTTTAGTGTTAAGTTTAGGTTCAGGGTTAGTGTTAGTGTTAGTGTTAGGTAAGGGTTAGGGTTAAAGTTAGGCTAGGGTAAGGGTTAGGGTTTTTTAGGATTTGTGTTAGGGTTAGCGTTCAGGTTAGGGTTTGTGTTAGGGTTAGGGTTAGGGGGTAGGTTAGTGTTAGGGTTATGGTTAGGGTTAGATTTAGGGTTCATGTTAGAGTTTCAGTTAGGTTTAGTTTTAGGGTTACTTGTAGGTTTATGGTTAGGATTAGGGTTAGTGTTACAGTTAAAATTAGGGTAAGGTTAAGATTAGTTTTTGGGTTAGTGTTAGAGTTAGGTTGAGGTTCAGTGTTAGCATTAGGATTAGAGTAAATGTTAGCGTTAGGGTTATAATTATGTTGAGGTTTAGGGTTAGTGTTAGTGTTAGGATTAGGGTCCGTGTGAGTGATCAAGTTCGGATTAGGGTTAGTGTTAGGGTTATTGTTAGGGTTAGGGTTATTGTAAGTTTTAGGGTTACTGTTAGTGTTAGGGTTAGGGATAGTGTTAGGGTTAGGGATATATTTAGAGTTAGTTTTAGGGTGAGGGCTGGGTATATAGTTAGGGTTAGGTTAGGGTTAGGTTAGGGTTAGTGTTATGGTTAGCGTGAGAGTTTGTGTTAGGGTTAGGGTTAGTGTTAGGGGTAGGGTGAAGTTTAGGGTTAGTGTTAGTGTTAGTGTTAGTGTAAGGGTTATGTTTTGTGTTAGGTTTAGGATAGGATTAGGGTAAAGGATTAAATTAGGGTTAGAGTTAGTGTTAGCATTAGGGTTAGGGTTAGTGTTAGGGTTAGGATTAGGGTTAGGGATAAGGTTAGGGTTAGGGTTAGGGTTAGGGTTAGGGTTAGTGTTTGGGTTAGAGTTAGGGTTAGGTTTAGTGTTACGGTCAAGTTTGGGGTTAGGTTTATGTTTAAGGTTTGTGTTAGTGTCAAGTTTAGTGTTAGGATTTCAATTCAGATTAGGATTAGTTTGGTGTTAGGGTTAGGGTTTCGGTTAGGGTTATGGTTCGGGTTAGGTTTATTGTTTTATTTAGGGTTAGGGTTAGGGTTAGTGTTAGTATTAGGATTAGCATTAGTGTTAGGTTTAGGGTTAGGCTTAGGCTTAGGATTAGTGATAGAGTTAGGGTTAGGTTTAGGGTTAGTTTTTATGTTAGAGTTAGGGTTAAGGGTTAGTGTTTGTTAGAGTTAGGGTTAGGATAGGGTTAAGATTATTTTAGAATAAGGGTTATGGTTGTGGTTAGAATTTGAGTTAGGGTTAGGATTAGGGTGAAAGTTACAGTTAGGTTTAGGGTTTGCGTTCGTGTTCGAGTTAGGATTAGTGTTAGGTTTAGTTTTATTGTTAGGCTTAATGTTAGGTTTAGGTTTAGTGTTAGGTTTAGGGTTAGGTTTACGGTTTGTATTAGGTTTAGGATTAGGGTTTTGGTTGGAAACATTTTTAGTGTTAGGATTAGGATTAGGGTTAGAGTTAGGTTTACTTTTAGGTTTTGGTTTAGGGTTAGTCTTAGGGTTAGGGTTAGGGTAGGTTTAAGTTTAGGGTTAGGTAAGTGATAGGGTTAGTGTTAGGGTTCTGATTGCGTTTCGTGTTAGGGTTATGGTTACGGTTAGTGTTATGGTTAAGGTTAATATTAGGTTTAGGGTTAGTGTTAGTGTTAGGGTTAGGGTAAGTATTAGTGATAGTAATAGGGTTAGGATTAGAGTTGGTGTTAGGATTAGGGTTAGGGTTCCTGCTAGTGTTAGTTTTAGCAATATGGATAGGGTTAGGTTTAGTGATAGTGTTAGTATTAGGATTACGGTTAGTTTTAGGTATAGTGTTAGGTTTAGGGATAGGTTTAGGTTTAGTGTTAGGTTAAGGGTTAGGGTTATGGTTAGTGTTACGGTTAGGATTAGGGTTAGGGTTTGGGTTAGGGTTTGTGTTAGGATTAGGGTTAGTATTAGCTTTAGTTTTATGGTTAGTGTTAGGTTTAGGGTTAGAATTCAGTAATGTTAGGGTTAGGGTTGGGTTAGGTTTAGGGTTATGGTTTGTGTTAGGATTTGTAGTAGGATTACAGTTAGGGTTAGGGTGACAGTTTTGTGTAGGGTTAGGGTTACGGTTAGTGTTAGTGTTAGGGTTAGTGGTAGGGTTATGTTTAGATTTTGTGTTAGGGTTAGCATTAGGTTTAGGGTTAGCTTTAGGGTTAGTTTTAGGGTTAAGGTATAGTGTTAGCGTTAGTGTTGGGGTTAGTGATAGGGTTCAGTTTAGGTCTTGAGTTAGGGATAGGGTTGGGTTAAGGTTTAGGGTTAGGATTAGGTTTAGGTTTAAGGTTAGGTTTAGTGTTTAGGTTTGGGTTAGGGTTAGGGTTAGGTTAGGGAAGTTTTAGGCTTAGTGTTAGGGTTTGTTTTAGGGTAGGGTTAGTATTAGGGTTAGGGTTACGGTTTGGATTAAGGTTAGGTTTAGGTTTAGGGTTAGTGTTAGTGTTAAGGTTAGGGTTAGAGTTAGGGTTATTGTTAGTTTTGCGGTTACTGTTAGATTTATATTAAAGGTTAGGTTTAAGTTTAATATTAGGGTTAGAAATAGGGTTAGGGTTAGTGTTAGGATTATATTTAGGGTTCTTGTTAAGGTTAGGGTTCAGTTGAGTGTTAGTGTTAGGGTAACAGTTAGGTTTATAGTTAGGGTAAGTTTTAGTTCTTGGCTTAAAGTTAGTGTTAGGTGTATAAATAGTGTTAGGGTTAGGGAGAGGTTTAAAGTTAGTGTTAAGCTTAGGGTTAGGGTTAGTGTTACGGTAAGGATTAGGGTTAGGTTTAGGTTTACTGTTAGGGATACGGTTAGGGATATGGTTATTGTTAGTGTAAGGGTTAATTTTAGGGTTAGTATTAAGTTTAGGTTTATTTTTATGTTTAGGGTTGGTGTTACTGTTAGGTTAGTGTTAGGGTTAGGGTTAGTGTTTGTGTTCGGGTTAGAGTTAGGGATAGGGTTAGTGATAGGTTTAGGGTTATGTTTAGGGTTAGTGTTAGTGATAGGGTTAGGTTTGGGCTTAGGTTTAGAGTTAGGTTAAGGTTAGAATTAGTGTTTGGTTTAGTGTTAGTGTTAGGGATACAGTTAAGGTTAGTGTTAGGGTTAGTTTTAGGTTTAGGGTTCCTGTTAGGTTTAGGTTTAGGGTTAGGGTTAGGATTAGGGAGAGTGTTAGGGTAAGGGTTATGGTTACAGATAGTGTTAGTGTTAGTGTTAGGGTTAGTGTTAGGGTTAGGGTCAGTTATATGGTTAGTTTTAGGGTTATAGGTAGGGTTGTGTTAAGGTGAAGCTTAGGGTTAGGGTCAGGTTTATGGTTAGGGTTAGTGTTAATATTTGGGATAGTATTAGTGTTAGTCTTAGGGTTAGGTTTCGTGTTAGGGTTAGGTTTTGTTTAAGGGTTAGGGTTAGGTTAGGGTTAGGTTTACGATAAAAATTATAGTTAGGTTTAGGGTTATGGTTAGTTTTAATGTTAGGATTAGTGTTAGGATTAGTGTTGGTTTTAAGCATTGGGTTAGTGTTAATATTAGGTTTAGGTTTATGGTTAGGTTTAGGTTTAGTGTTATGTTTAGTGTTAGGGTTTGTTTCAGTGTTGTGGGTAGTGTGAGGGTTTGGATTACGATTAGGAAGAGCTTTAGGATTAGGGTTAGGGTTAGTGTTAGGGTTAAGGTTACAGTTAGGGTTTGTGTTTGATTTGGGGTTTGGGTTAGGGTTAGGGTTAGGGTTAGTGTTAGCGTTGGGTTAGGGATAAGGTTAGTGCAAGGGTTATATATGGTTAATGTTAGGTTTAGCCTTAGTGTTTGGGTTAGGGTTAGGGTTAATTTTTGTGTTAGGGTTAGGGTCAGTGTTAGGGTTAGGGTTATGGTTAGGGTTAGCATTAGTGTTAGGGTTAGGTTTAGGGTTAGGTTTAGAGTTAGTGTTAGGGTTAGGTTTAGGTTTGAATTAGGGTTAATTTTAGGGTTAGGGTTACATTTTCTGTTAGGCTTAGTGTTAGGTTTAGGATTAAGTTAGTGTTAATGTTAGGGTAAGTGTTAGGGTTATTGTTAGAGTTAGGGTTAGGGTTCGTGTTAGTGTTAGGGTTAGATTTAGTGTTAGGGTTAACATTAGTCTTAGGGTTAGGGATAGATTTAGGTTTAGTGTTAGGGTTAGTGTTATGTTTAGGGTTAGGCTTAGGGAAAGGGTTAGTTTTATTGTTAGTGTTAGGTTTAGGTTTAGGGATAGTGGAAGGGTTAGCATTCAGCTTAGGTTTAGGGTTATTTTGGGTTAGTGTTAGGTTTAGGGTTAGTGTCAGGGTTAATGTTGTGGTTAGGATTAGGTTTAGTGTTAGGTTTATTGCTCAAGTTTGCATTAGGGTTAAGGTTACAGTTAGGGTTATGATATTTTTAGGGTTAGGTTCAAGTTAGGTTTAGGATAATGGATAGGTTAGGTTTAGGGATAGTCGTAGGTTCAGGCTGAGGATTAGCATTAAGAAGGTTAGGGTTAGGGTTAGGGTTAGAGCAATGAATAGGCTTAGAGCTAGGGTTAGGGCTAGGGTTATGGTTATAGTAAGGGCTATGGGTAGGGTTAGCTTTAGGTTTAGTACACGTATTAAAGTTAGGGTTAGTTTTAGGGTAAGGGTTAGGGATAGTTTTAGGTTTTGAGTTAGGGTTAAAGCTAGGTTTGGGTCTTGGATTAAGTCCATGTTTTGAGTTATGTTAGGGCTCTTCTTATGGATACGGCTAATGTAAGAACTAAGGTTACAATTAGGTCTAATTTTAGGGTTACATTTAGGAGAGAGTCTAGTTTTAGGATTATGTTTAGCTTTAGGTTGATGTTTTTACCTGGGTTAGTTTTAGGGTCAGAGTCAGAATCACAATTCATTTGATGGTTAGGGATAGGGCTCAAATTAGGGGTAGGCTTAGGCCTAGATGCAGCGTTAGTATTTGGTTTAGGTTAAGGGTTAGGGTTAGTCCTATGGCTCAGTTTTGTTTTAGGACTAAAGCTAAAGTGAAGGGTAGTTTTATGATTAGTGTTAGTGTTATTTCTACTGATAGGGTGAATTTAGGCTTTGGAGTAGATTTAGAGTTATGGTTAAATCTAGGGTTAGGGCTATGGCTAGTGTTAAAGCTACGATTAGGTCTAGTGTTTGGGTTATGGCAAAGGATAGGGTAAGATCTAGGAATAGGGCTATGGCAAGAGTTAGATTTAGTCTTAGGGCTATGGCTAGTGTTAGAGGTAAGATTAGGGCTAGTGTTTGGGTTATGGTAAAGGATAGGGTTAGAACTAGGAATAGGGCTATGGCAAGAGTTAGAATTCGTCTTAGGGCTAGAGTTTGGGTTAGAGTTAAGGTTAAATTAGGGCTAGGAATAGGTCTAGGATTAGTGTTAGGCTTAGGCCTAGGATTAGGGCTATGTTTATGGTTAGGTTTATGGTTAGGTTTAGGGGAAGGGATGCCTGTTTGATTTCCACCTCCATTTCCTTTTACCCATAGGTGTCAAAATGAATTGCAACTTTAAAATGAAAAGTGTTCATCATAGTGAACCATTGAATTGAGAATAACAAAACTTGAGAGCATACTAAGGCTAGATAAAAGATGACTCCTGCTCAGTATCAAAGAAATTTGAACAAAACTAACTCTCACCCTAACATTACCTCTAACCCTATCCATAGCCATAACCATAAACCTAACATTAACCCTAACTTGATTAGAGAACAATTGATCCTAGAATTCCCACCCTTGGGGATACTTGTGGGGCAAGCTAAGTGATGAATCCTATGCAACATCAAACAACTCTGACCAAGTAATTATGGGAATTATTTCAGTATATGCATATTTTCCTGTTTTCTATTAAAGGGCTCTCAGATTAAGTTGTTTTTGCATGCTTAAGCTTAGGCCTATATTTACAAGGAACATACCAGAGTCCCTATGGAGAACTGATGGAGTGTGTGAAGTTTCAAGCAGCTATCACAAACCGAGTTTAATTTTCAACTCCATTAACTACCATATATAGGTCAAAATGAAGTGAAATCTTAAAATACAAAATGTTCCTGACAGCGAACCTGTGAACGGAGAAGGCCGAAACCTGTGGTACAGAGTAAATCTAGCTAAAAGATAAATCCTGCCAAGTATCAAATAATTTTGAATAAAGCTAACTCTAACCCTGACACTAGCTCTAACCCTAGCTCTTCCCCTAACCCTAACTTTTTATGAAATCTTTGACCATAGAATTTCCAAACTTGGGCATCCTAGTGGGAAAAGATAAGGGATGAATGCTGCACAGTATCAAAGAAATCTGCCCAAAAAGTTGATGGAGTATATCAGTACATGTATATTTCTCTGATATGTCTGAAAGGACGCTTGAATAAAGTTGTTTTTACATGCTTCAGCATAGGCCTACTCTCACAAGAACAAACCAGAGATTGCTCACAGAGAATGGATGGAGTGTGAAGTTTCAAGCAGCTAGCACCAAGCTGTTTGATTTCCAACTCCATTTTCATTTACCTGTATAGGACAAAATGAACTGAAACTTTAAAATACACACGGTTTTATACAGTGAACCATTGAACTTAGGAAGCCCAAACATGTGGAGTATAGAAATGTTAGGAGAAAAATGAATCCTGTCCTGTATAAAAGAAATTTGTAAAAAACTAACTCTATTCTTAATACTAGCTCTAACAATAGCCCTAACACTATCCTTAACAGAAACCCTAACCTGTTTGAAAAACTCTTGATCCTAGAAGGCCCAAACATGGGGAGCCTAGTGGGCTAAGCTATCAGATGAATCCTATGCAGTGTCAAAGAAATATGACCAAATAATTGAGGTGGTATTTCAGTTCCTGCATATTTCTCGGCCTAGTGTTGGCATTAGGTTTAGGGTAAGTGTTATGGTTAGAGCTCAATTTAGGGCTAGGGCAAGGGTTAGGGTTAGAGCAGGTCTAGGGTAAATGTTAGGTTTAGGGCTACGTTTAGCATTAGGCTTAAGATTAGAGTTATGGTAATGGGTAGAGTCAGAGCTAGGGTTTGGGCAATGCTTACAGTTAAACTTAGGGTTAAAGTTAGGGTTAGTGATAGGACTATGTTAATGTTTAGGGTTAGGATTAGGGCTCAGTTTACAGGTAGTGATAGGGTTAGAGTTACTTTATTCAAATTTCTTTGATATAGTTCAGAATTCATCTTTAACTAACATTACTCTGTTTCCCAAGTTTAGGTCTTTTGGTTCAATGGTTTGGTGTTCGGAACAGTTAATGTTTTCATTTTACTTCACTTTGATTTATACGAGTAAATGTAAATGGACCTGGAAATCAAACACGGTTTATGCTAGCTGCTTGCAACTGCAAACACACCCTTAATTCTTTGTGGAGACACTGTGGTATGTTCCTTTTTAATGTAGGCCTAAGCTGAAGCATGCAACAACTTTATCTAGCCCTAGCCCTAAAACAAAATCTAGCTATAGCTATAATCCTAACCCTTAAGCCAAACCAAAACCTAACCTTAAACATATCCCTAACCCTAGCCCTAATATGAGTTGTAAGCCGAACCCTTAAACTAACCCTGAACCTGACACTGACCCTAACACTAATAGCTGTAAACATCACCCTCAACCTAAACTTAACCCTAACACTAACTCTAGCCCTAGAACCCTAAAATTAGCCCAAAACATCACCCTAGTACTAATCCTAACCCTATCCCTAACTTAACCAAAAACTTAGACCTAATCCTAGCTTTATCCCTAGCCCTATTCATAACCATAAACCTAGCTGTAAACCGATCTCTAACACTAACTATCTCCATACCATAACCAAAACCATATCCAAAATGCTAACCCTAACTAAATCTATCCCTAATCTCAGCCCAATCTATTACCCTGAACCTAACCTGAAACTAAACCTAAAGGTTAGCTCAGAAACTAACCTTTACGCTAAACAACCCTAAACCTAACCCTAGATCTAACCCTCAACGTAACCCTAACTCAAGACCTAATCCTAACCATAATTTTAGCCATAACCTTAACTCTCTATATCCATTACCCTAAACATTACCCTTATGCTAATTTAACCCTAGGCTAACCCTAACCCTATCACTATCCTCTGAACTGTCAATTACCCTAAACCCAACCTGAACCCTAAAACTAACCTTATCATTACCCTAATGCTAACCCTAATGGTAATTCGAATTCTAACCCTAAACTCAAACCTAAACCAAATTGACACTGACATTAATAATTCCCCTAGCTCTAAACCTGACTAATACCCTATACCTAACCCTTACACTAGATTTAGCCATAAACCTAACCCTAAAACTATCTCAAACCATAACCCTAGACCTGACTTTAGCCCTAACCATAACCCTAGCCCTAACCCTAGCATAAACCCTAGTCCTTATCCTATCCTTAAACATAGACTTAATTATAACCCTAACCCTAGGGCTAACCCTAACAGTAAATGTAGCCCCAATCTTAGCCCGAATATGGCCCTATCCCTAACACTGACCCTAACCCTAACCCTAACCCTAGCCCTATCCCAAAGACTAACTTTAACTCTCACCCTAGCCTTACCTCTAGTTCTAACCGTATACTTTACTGGAAGCCTAATCCTAGCCTGAAACTAAGGTCTAACCCTAGTCCTATTCATATCCCTGGCCATAACCCTAGATCTAACCCTAACTCTAAATCTAATCCTAACAATAAGCCTAAGCCTAAACCTAACCCTAGCCCTAACCCTAAGGTAATCCTAAAACTAGCCCTAACCCTATCACTAGCTCTAAAACAAAACTGAGCCATAGATCTAAACCTAATCCTTAACATATCTCAAGCCCTAATCCTACACCTAGCCCTAACCCTAGAAATAATTCAATTCTTAAGCCGAACACTAAATCTATCCCTCACTCTGACTCTGACCTTAACACTAACCCTAGGTCTAAACATCACCCTAACCCTAAACCTAAACCAAACACTAGACCTAGTCCTAACCCCTAATACTAAAATTAGCCCTAATCATAACCCTAGTACTTACATTAGCCGTAACCCAAACCCTAGCCCTAACTTAACCCAAATCCTAAGCCTATTTTGAGCCCTTAACCTAGCTTTAACCCTAAACCTAACTCTAACCCTATCACTAATTGTAACCATAACCCTAGCTGTAACCGTAGCTCTAACCCTATCCATTACCCTAACCATAACCCTAACCCTAATGCTAACCCTAGGCCTCAACCTAACCCTATCCCTTATCTTCACCCTATCCATTACCCTAAATCTAACCTGAAACCTAAACCTAACCCTATCATTACGCTGATCCTAACTTTAATGCTAATTTGAGTCCTAACTTTAAACTTTAACCTATCCAAAACACTAATCGTGACCATGACTCTAATAATACCCTTAGCTCTAAACCTGACACTAACTCTAAACCTAATGCTTACACAAGGTGTAGCCATAAACCTAACCTTAAACTATCTTTAGCCATAAACCTAGACCTGAAATTAACCCTAACCGTAATCCTAGCCCTAAACCTAGCCTTAATCCTAACCCGAACCATAACCCGAGCACTAACCCTAATTCTAATCCTCACCCTAACCATAAACATACCTATAACCCCATTCCTTACCATAAACCTAACCAAAACCTTAAACCTAACCCTAATTCCCGCCCTAACCCTAGGCCTAATACTAACACTAAGCCTAGTGCTAATCCTAGCCCTAAATTAATCCTACCCTAATCCTAACCCTAGCCCTAAGACAACATTTAACTCTTGCCTTAGCCCTAGCCCTAGTTCAATCCTTAGCCCTATCCTAACTCTAGATCTAACCCTAACTCTAAATCTAAACCTAACTCTAAATTTAAATGTAATCATAAACCAAACTAAACCCTAACACTACCCCTTACCATAATGCTAATCCTAAAACTGGCCCTAGCCTTGGCCCTAGTCATAAAACAAAACCAAGCAATATCCCTAACCCTAACCCTTATCCTAAACCAAACCCAAACCTTACACCTAGCCCTAACCCTAATTCTAAAAATTACTCTGACCCTGAAACTGACCCTAACACTAATCCTAGCTCTAATCATCACCCTAACTTAAATTAACCCTAACACTAGGCCTAGCCTTAACTGTAAACCTAAAACTAACCTTAATCATAAGCCTAGTTCGAACATTAGTCATTGTCATAACCCTAGCCCTAACCGTAACACAAATCCTATCCCTAATTCAAGTCCTAACCCTAGCTTAAACCCTAATGTTAACCCTAACACTAGCCCTAACCTGAACCCTAACCCGAGTCCTAACCCTAGATCTACACCTTTCTCTTACCCTAAGCCAAACCCTAACCCAAATGCTAACCCTAGTCCTAACCCTAATCCTTAGCCTAACTTCAATTCTAACCATATTACTAGTGTTCACCCTAGCCCTCATTATACCTCTAAACCTAACCCTAACCCTCATCTGAACCTAAAAATAACCCTAGGTCTAAACCTGACCCTAAACCTAAACCAAAACCTAACACTAGACCTACCAGCAACCCTATGCTTATACCTAAGCCTAACACTAGACCTAGACTCAAAGCTAATCCTAAATATAGCTATAACTCTAGCCCTAGACCTAAACAAAATCCTAGCTCTAGCCCTAACTATAACCCTTAACCTAAACCAAAATCTTATCCTATCCCTAGACATAAACCTAGTCCTAATTCTGGCTCTAACCCAAAACCTAACCCTATCCCGAACACTGACCCTGATCCTAACACTTAATCTAGCATTAAACCTGACACTAATCCAAAACCTAGACCTAACACTAGACTTAGCTATAACCCTAAAAACTAGCCATAAACATAACCCTAGCTTTTAAATTACCCATAGTCCTAACCCTAGCCCTAAACCTAACAAAAACCTAAAGCTAATCCTAGGCCTAAACTTAGCCCTAAGCATAAACCTAAGTCTAGCCATAACCCTAAACCTAACTCTAACCCTAACCCTCTCCTTAGACCTAACCATAGCTCAAAGCGTAACCCTTACCCTAAACATAACCCTAGCCCTATTCTAAATCCTAATCCTAACCCTAGCCCTAATCCTAACTTTAACCCTAGCACAAACTTTAGCTCTAATCATATCCATTACTCTAACCCAATCCTAACCCTAAATAAAACTCTATCCCTAACACTAAACCTAACTCTAACCATAATCTTGAACTTAGAAATGAACCTAAAATTAACCCTCGCACTATCCCTAACCCTAGCTCAAACACTAACCCTTATCCTAAACTAACCATAACCTTAACCCTAAACTAACACTTACCCTAACTCTAACACTTACCCTAAACCAAACCCTAGCCCTAGCCCTAAACCTAACCTTAATCCTAGACTTAATCCAAACCATAACCTAGCCCTAACCCTAGCTTTAAAACTATCCATTACACTAAACATAACCCTAACCCTAATGCTAACTATAACACGATTGCTGAAACCTAACCCATCCGTTACCTTAAACCTTAACTAAAACCTAAAGTAAACCCTTCCATTCCCTTAACTCTAAACTTAAACTAACGCTATTTCGAGCCCTAACCGCTTTTTAATGTAAACCAAATGCTAACCCTGACCCTGACCATGACACAAATAATTCTAGCTCTAAAGCTGACCTTTAACATAAATCTAACCCTAACACTAGAATTAGCCATAACCTAACCCTAAAAATATCCTTAACCATAACCCTAGATCTGATATTATCTCAAGTCCAAGACCTAGCCCTAACCCTATCAGAAAACCTAACCCTCATCTTAGCCCTTATCCTAGCCTTAATCATAAACTGAATCATAACCCTAGGCCTAATACTAATTCTAACCCTCACCCTAGCCATAAACCTAGCTATCCATTCCCCTAAACTTAACCCTAACCCCAGTGCTAACCCAAATCCTAGCCCAACCTCTAGGTTTAAACCTAACACTAACCCTAGTCCTAATCCTAGCCCTTATTTAGCCATAACCCTAACCCTCATGCTAAGCCTACTCCTAAGAATAACTCTAATTCTCACCCTAGACATCTCTAGTTCTAACCATATTCCTTACCATAACCTTAACTGTAGCCCTAACCCTAGCATGAGCCCAACCCTAGATAAACCCTAACTCTAAATCTAACCCTAACCCTAAGACTAAACTTCACTCTAACACTAGCACTAACCCTGATGCTAATCCAAAATCTAGCCTTAACCATAGCCCTAGCCCTAAAACAAAACTGAGCCATAGCCTAACGATAATCCTTCACCTAAACCAAAACCTAACCCTACACCAAGCACTAACTTAAGCCCTAATTCGAGTCCTAAACCTAACACTAAAACTAACCCTGACCCTGACACTGACCCTAAATATAACCCTTGCTCTAAACCCTAACCCTAAAACTGGCACTAATTGTAACACTAGTTACAATTAGCCATAGCCCTAACCCTAGCCCTAACCAAACCCAAAACCTAGCCCTTATTTGAAACTTAACCCTAGTATTAAACCTAATCATAACCCAAAACCTAGCCTTAACCTTACCCTAATCCTAGCCAGAATCCTAACCATAACCCTAGCCTTATCACTAGCTCTAATCCTATCCATTACCCTAATCATAAACAGAACCTTAATGGTAACCCTAGGTCTAACATTAACCTTAACACTAACCCTAACCTCATTCATTAGTCTAAACCTAACCTGAACCCTAAACCTAACCCTATAATTACTCTAACCCAAACCCTAATGCTAATTTGAGCCCTAATCCTAAACTTAACCTAAGCCAAACCCTAACTCTGACTCTTCCCCTAATAATATACCTAGCTCTAACCCTGACCCTACACCAAACCTAACCCTTATACTAGACCTAGCCATAAACCTAACCCTAAAACTATTCCTAACATAACCATAGACCTGACATTTGCCCTAGCTGTAATCCTAGCTCTAACCTTAACACAAAACATAGCCCTAACCCAAACCCTAACCCTAACTCTATCTCTAATCCTATCAATAACCCTAGCCCAGAACTTAGCTCTAACCCTATTAATTACCCTAAACATAGCCCTAATTCTAATGCTAGCCCTAGGCCTAAATCTAACCCTATGCCTAAATGTAACCCTGTCCATTATGCTAAACCTAAACATAACCTGAACCCTAAACCCAACCCTATCGTTACCCAAAACAAAACCCTAATTATAATTTGAGTCCTAACCCTAAACCCTAACATAAACAAAACCCTAACATGACCCTGACCCTAATAATATGCCTAGGTCTAAATTTGACCCCTAACATAATCTAACCCTTACACTAAACACAACTATAAACCTAACCCTAAAACTATCCCTAACCATAGCCCTAGAACTGACTTTTGCCCTAACACTAATCCTAGCACTAATGAAAACACAAACCTAGCCCTCATCCTAGCCCTTAACCTAGCTTTAATCATAACTCTAATGAAATCCTATCCCTAACCCTAATTCTAACCTTCATCCTAGCCCTATACCTAGCTCTAACCCCATTATTTACACTAAAACTAACCCTAATCCAAAAACTAACCCTAGGCCTAAACATAAACATAAACCTAGCCCTATATCTAGCCCTAATTAAGCCCTATACCTAACCAAACAATAAGCCTAGCCCTAAGACTAACTCTCACTCTCACCCTAGCCATATCCCTAGTTCTAACCCTATTTTTATAAGAACCCTAATCCAAGCTATAAACTCAGAACTAATGTTAGTCATATTCTTAGCCCTAGACCTTACACTAGATCAAATCCTAACTCTAAATCTAACTCTAAACCTAAGACTAGTGTTAGGGTTCGGTTTAGGAATAGGTTGATTTCTAGTGCTAGTCTTAGGTTTAGAGTTAGATTTAGAGTTAGGATTACTACATTAGTCCTAAACCTAATGCTAATCTTAAAACTAGCCCTAACCATAGCCCTAGCCCAAAACAAAACTGAGCCATAGACCTCAATTTAAAGCTTAACCTAATCCAAAATTCAACTCTAAACCTAGCCCTAACCCTAGCCCTAATTCGAGTCCAAACCCTAACCCTAAAACAACCCGTGAAATTAATTTTGACCCTAATACTAACCCTAGCTCTAAACATCACCCTAATGTTAATCCTAACCCTAAAACTAGACCTAGTCCTAACCACAATTTTAAAACTAACGCAAATCCTAACTCTACTGCAAACATTGGCTGTAACTCTAAACCTAGCCCTAACTCTCACCAAACTTTAGCCTTAATATGAAACCTAACTCAAGATTTAACACTAAATTTAATCCTAACATTAGCCCTAACCCTAACCTAAATGTAGTCCCAGCCCTAGGTCTAAACCTATCCCTTACGCTAAGCCAACCTTAACCATAATGATAACCGTAGTCCTAACCCTAATCCTATTATTAGTCCTAACCCTAGCCCTCATTCTAGTGCTAACCATAACCCAAACCTGACACATATTCTGACTCTAATGGTAACCATAAATCTAAACCTGACCCTAACCCTAAACTGAACCCTAGCACTGGAAATAAACCTATTCCTAAACTAACCCTAACACTAGCCCTAGACCTAAACTTAATCCTAAATCTAGCCATATATCTAGCCCTAGACATAAACAAAAACCTAGCCGGAGGCATAATAATAAAACTTAACCTAACCCAAACACTAGCCCTACCCTTAGACCTAACTCTATTGATAATTCTGGCTTTAACCCTAAAGCCAACTCTAACCTGAACACTGACCCTGACCATAACACTAACTCTAGCTCTAAAAATCATGCTAACACTAACGCTTACCCTAACACTTGACCTAGCCATAACACTAACCCAAAAACTGGCCCTATTCATAACACTAGTTCGTACATTAGATGTAGCCCTAAAACTAGCCCTAACCTTACCCAAAACCTGGCCCTAATATGAGTGCTAACTCTAGCTCTAACCCTAACAATAACCCAAGCCATTAGCCAGTCCCTAACCCTTCCCTAACCCTAGCTCTTATCCTATTTGTTACCTTAAGCCAAACCTTTAACCTAATGCTAACCCTAGTCCTAATCCTAATCCATAGCCTAACCCAAATCCTAACCCTTTTACTAGTCCTAACCCTAGCCTTCATTCTAGCTCTAACCATAACCCAAACCCTAATTCTAACCCTGAAACTAATACTGACCCTAACACTAACCGTAGGTCTAAACATGACCCTAACTCAAACCTGAACCCTAACATTAGCCCTGCAGGTAATCCTATACCTAAACCTAAACCTAAAAGTAGTACTAGACCTAAACCTAATCCTAAATCTAGCCATAACTCTAGCCCTAGACATGAACAACAACCTTGCCCTAGCCCTATCAATCACCCTTAACATAAGCCAAACACTAACACTACTTCTAGGCCTAATCCCAGTCCTAATTCTGGCACTAACCCCAACACTCACTCTAACATGAACACTGACCCTGACCCTAGCATAAACCTAGCTCCAAAGCTCACCCTAATTCAAAACCTAATCCTAACACTACACCTACCCATAACCCTAACCCTAATACAAGCCCTAATCATAACCCTAGCTCTTAACTACCCATGGCCCTAACCCTAGACCTAAAATAACACAAAACATAGTCCTAATCCTAGGCCTAAACCTAGCCTTAATTGTAACCCTAAAGTAACCGTAGCCCTACCCCTAACACTAAATTTCCCCTTAGACCTAACACTAGCTCAAAGCTTAACCTTTATCCTAAACATAACCCTAGCCCTATCCCAAACCCTAACCTAACTATAACCTTAATCCTACCCTTAACCATAGCCCTAAACATAGCTCTAATTCTATACAATAACCTAACCCTAGCCCTAATGCTAAACATAACCCTAGCTCTAATCCTATCCATTACCCTAACCATAATCTTAACCCTAATTCTAACCCTAGGCTTAACCCTAACACTATCACAATCTCTAAACCTATCCATTACCCTAAAATAAACTGTATCCTAATCCTAAGCCTATCATTACCCTAACCCTAACTCTAACTCTAATGCTAATTAAAGGCCTAAACCTAAATCATAACCTAAACTGAACAGTAAGCCATCACTGACCTTAATAATATATCTAGCTCTAAATTTCACACTTACCTTAAATCTAACCCTTACACTAGACCTAACCAAAAATATAACCTTAAATCTATCTCTAACCGCAACCCTGGACTTAACCCTAGACACTTACCCTAACACACACCCTAGTTCTAAACCTTATCCTAATTGAAAAACTAACCCTAACACTAGACAAACCGTAAATCTACCCATAACCATAACCCTAGCTCTTACATTACCCATGCACCTAACACTTGCCCTAAACCTCACACACAACCTAGCCCTAATCCTAGCCCTAAACCTAGACCTAAGTGTAACCCTAACCCTATCCCTAGCACTAAACTTAACCCTAATACTGGCCCTGGTCCTAACCCTATTCAAACTCTAATCCTTACCCTAAACATAACAAACCCTAACCCTCAACCTAACCCTAAACCTAGCCCTAATCCTAACTGTAACCATAGCACAAATCCTAACACAAACTCTATTACCTTAAACATAACCCTAACGCTAATGCTAACCCAAGCCGTAACCCTAACAATATCCCTAACCGTAGCCCTGACTCTAACTCTAACACTCACCCTAGGCCTAACTCTAGCTCAAACCCTAACACTTCTGCTAAACCTAACACTAAAACTAACCCTAGGCCTATCTCTAAACCTAGCCAGAATCTTAACATTAACACAAGACCTAACACTAGCACTAATCTTATCCTTTACCTAAACATAAACCTAACCCTATCCCTCATTCTAGCTCTAATCATAACTCATACCTGACACTTATTTTAACTCTAATGGTAACTGTAGGTCTAAACCTTACCCTAACCCTATACTGAACCTTAACACTAGCACTAGAAATAGACCTATTCCTAAACCTAACCCTAACACTAGCCTTAGATCTAAACCTAATCCTAAATCTAGCCATATCTCTAGCCATAGACGTAAACAAAAACCTAGCCCTAGCCCTAATAATAAACCTTAACCTAACCCACACAATAACCCTACCCTTAGACCTAACCCTAGTGATAATTCTGGCTTTAATCCTAAAGCTAACTCTAACCTAACACTGACCCTGACCCTAAACTAACTCTAGCTCTAAACATCATGCTAACACTAACCCTTACCCTAACACTTGACCTAGCCATAACACTAACCCAAAAACTGGCCCTAATAATAACCCCAGTTCGTACATTAGCTGTAGCCCTAACACTAGCCCTAACTTAACCCAAAACCTGGCCCTAATCCGAGTGCTAACTCTAGCTTTAACCCTAACACTAACCCTAACCATAAGCCAGTCCCTAACCCTTCCCTAAACCTAGCTCTTATCCTATTTTTTGCCTTAAGTCAAACCATAAATCTAATGCTAACCCTAGTCCTAACCCTAATCCATAGCCTAACCCAAATCCTAACCCTATTACTAGTCATAACCCTAGCCCTCATTCTAGCTCTAACCATAACCCAAACCCTAATCCTAACCCTGAAACTTATACTGACCCTAAAACTAACCGTAGATCTAAACCTGACTCTAACCCAAACCTGAACCCTAACATTAGCCCTACAGGTAATCCTATACCTAAACCTAAACCTAACACTAGTCCTAGACCTAAACCTAATCCTAAATCTAGCCATAACTCTAACCTTAGACCTGAACAACAACCTTGCCCTAGCCTTAACAATCACCCTTAACGTAACTCAAACACCAACTCTACTTCTAGAACTAACCCTAGTCCTAATTCTGGCACTAACCTCAACACTCACTTTAACATGAACACTGACCTTGACCCTAACATAAACCTAGTTCTAAAGCTCACCCTAATTGAAAACTTAATCCTAAAATGACACCTAGTCATAACCCAAACCCTAAAACTAGCCCTAATCATAACCCTACCTCTTAACTACCCATGGCCCTAACCCTAGGCCTAAAATAACACAAAACATAGTCCTAATCCTAGGCCTAAACCTAGACCTAAGTGTAACCCTAAACTAACCGTAGCCCTTTCCCTAACCCTAACCTTCCCCTTAGACATAACCTGAGCTCAAACCTAACCTTTACCCTCAACATAACCCTAGCCCTATCCCAAACCCTAACCTAACCCTAGCCCTAATCCTAACCTTAACAATATCCCTAATCATAACTCTAATTCTATACATTACCCTAAACCTAGCCCTAATTCTAAACATAACCCTAGCCCAAAACCTAGCTCTAATCCTACCCATTACCCTAACCATAATCCTAACCCTAATTCTAACCCTAGGCTTAACCCTAACACTATCACAATCTCTAAACCTATCCATTACCCTAAAACTAACCTGTACCCTAATCCTAAGCCTATTCATTACCCTAACCTTATCTCTAACCCTAATGCTAATTAAAGCCCTAAACCTAAACCTTAACCTAAACTGAACTGTAAGCCATACTCAGACCTTAATAATACATCTAGCTCTAAACTTGACCCTTACCCTAAATCTAACCCTTACACTAGACCTAATCATAAACATAACCCTAAACCTATCCCTAATCATAATCCTAGACTTAACCCTAGACACTTACCCTAACACAAACCATAGCTCTAAACCTTATTCTAACTGAAAAACTAACCCTAACACTAGACAAAACCTAAATCTACCCATAACCATAACCCTAGCTCTTACATTACCCATAAACCTAACACTAGCCCTAAACTTCACACGCAGCCTAGCCCTAATCCTAGCCCTAAACCTAGATCTAAGCATAACCCTAACCCTATCCCTAGCACTAAACTTAACCTTAACACTGGACCTGGCCCTAACCCTACTCAAACTCGAATCCTTACCCTAAACCTAACAATATACCTAATCCTCAACCTAACCCTAAACCTAGTCCTAATCCTAACTGTAACCATAGCACAAATCTTAGCATAAACTCTATTACCTTAAGACTAACCCTAACCCTAATGCTAACCCGAGCCGTAACCCTAACCCTAATCCTAATCATAGCCCTGACTCTAACTCTAACACTCACCCTAGCCCTAACACTAGCTCAAACCCTAACACTTCTGCTAAACCTAACAGTAACGCTAACCCTAGGCCTATCTCTAAACCTATCCAAAATCCTAACGTTAACACAAGTACTAACACTAACACTAACTCTATCCTTTACCCTAAACATAAACCTAACCCAAACCATAACCCTAGGCCTAACCCTAATCCTATCACTAACACTAACCCTATCTATTACTCTAAACCTAACCTGAACCCTAAACCTAACACTATCCATTACTTTCATTGTAACCCTAATGCTAATTTGAGCCCTAACCCTAAACCTTATCCTAAACCAAACCCTAAACTGGACTCTGACCATAATAATATACCTAGCTCTAAACCTGACCTTTACCCTAAACCTAACTTTCCATTAGACCTAGCCATAAACCTAAAGTTAACACTTTTCCTAATTATAACCCTAGAACTCACATAAGCCCTAGCTCTAATCCTAGCTCTAACCCTAACACAAACACTAGCCCTCATTCTAGCCCTAAGCCTAGCCTTAATGCCAACCCGAACACTGACCCTATTCCTACATCTAATTTTAACCCTCGCCCTAGCCCTGAACCTAGCCATAACCTCATCCCTTCCCCTAAAACTAATCATAACACTAACACTAACAATAACCCTAATTCTAGCCCTAACCACAGGCCTAACCCTAACATTAAACCTAGTGCTAATCTAGCCCTAATTTAGCCCTAACCCTAAGCAATTTCAAAACTCTAGCCCTAAGAATAACTCTAATTTTCAACCTAGCCCTATTTCTATTTCTAAACGTGTCCATTACGAAACACTCATGCTAGCCCTAACCTTAGCCCTAACCCTAGATCAAATCATAACTCTAAATTATGGTTATAAACTCTAAATCTAAAACTAACCTTAAGCCTAAACCTCACCCTAGCACTAGCTGAACACTATCGCTAATCATAAAACTAACCCTCACCTTAGCCCTAGCCCTAAAACAAAACTGAGCCATTACCCTAACCCTAAACTTAACCTAAACCAAACCCTAACCCTACAATAGCCATAACCCTAGCTCAAACTCAAGTCCTAGGACTAAAACTAAACCTTAACCTGACTCATATTCAAACACTAACTCTAGCTCTATATATCACCATAACCATAAAGCTAATGCTAACACCATTCCTAGCCCAAACCCTAACCCTAAAACTAACCCTAAAAATAATCCTAGTTCTTACATTAGCCATAGTCCTAACTCTACCTAACAACAAAACAAATATAGCCCTAATTTGCGCACTAAAACTAGATTTAGCCCTAACCATAACCCTAACCCTAGCTCTAAACCTAAACCAAATGCTAGCTCTAAGCCTAGATCTAACCCTATCCCTCATCATTAGCCAAACCCTATCCATAATGCTAACCCTAGTCCTAATCATAATACTTAGCCTAAATCAAAAACTAACCCTATTACTAGATCAAACCTAAACTAGTTTAGAGCACTCATTCTAGCTCTAAATCTTACCCAAATCCTAACTCTAACCTTCACCCTTATTCTGACCATAACAATGATTATAGGCCTAAACCTGACCCTCACCCTAAACTGAACCCTGAAATTAGCCCTACCAGTAAACTTTTACCTAAACCTAACCCTAACACTACCCTTGGACCTAAAACAAATTTTAAATCTAACAATAACTCTAGCCCTAGACCTAAACAAAAACTTAGTCCTAGCCCTAAAAATAACCCTTAACCTAAACCAAACAATAACACTACCCCCAGACGTAACCCTACTCCTGACTCTGGCTTTCACCCTAACTCTACTATGAACACTGACCCTGACACTAACACTAAGCCTAGGTTTAAAAATGACTCTAAACCATAAACTAAACCTAAAACTAGAACTAGCCATAACCCTAGCCCTAAAACTAGCCCTAATTAGAATCCTAGATCTTACATTACCCATAGCACTAACCCTAGACCTAAACCAAACACAAAACCTAGCCCTAATCCAAGGCCTAAACCTACCGTAAGCATAACCCTAACCCTAAACATAGCCCTAACCCTAGGCCTAACACTCACCTTAGACCTAACCATAGCTCAAAGCCTAACATTTGGACTAAACATAACCCTGGCCTTATCCCTAACAATAACCCTAACCCTCGCCCTAACCCTAACTCTAGGCATTACCCTTATGATAACCCTATTCATAATGCTAACCCTACACCTAACCCTAACCCTGTCACAAACCCAAAATCTCTCCATTACCCTAAACTTACCCTGAACCCTAAACCTAACCCTATTCATTACCCTAATCCTAACTCTAACCCTAATTCTCATTTGAGCCCTATTCCTAAATCTTAACCTAACACAAACCATAATCCTGAACCTAAAAATATCCCTAGCTCTAAAACCTACCCTTACCCTAAACTTAACACTTACACTAGACTAAGACATAGACCTAATCCTAAATCTAATCCTAACTGTAACACTAGACCTGACATTATCCGTAGCCCTAATACTAGACCTAACCCTACAACAAATCCTAGCCCTAATCCTAGCCCTAAACCTAGCCTTAATCATAACCCTAACCCTAATCCTAGCTCTCATCCTAATTCTAACCCTTACTCTACCTCTAAACCTAGCTATAACACATCCCATACCCTAAACTTAACCCTAAACCTAGCCCTAATGCTAGGCATAAGCAGAACACTAACCCTAGTTCTAATCCTTGCCCTGATTTAGCCCTATCCCTAAAACTAACCATAACCTTAGCCCTAAGACTAACTCTAACTCTCACCCTAGCCTTATCCCTACTTCTATCCCTATCATTTACCATAACCCTAATCCTAGCCCTAACCCTTGCCCTATCCTTAGACCTAGCCCTAACCCTAGATCTAACCCTAACTCCAAGTCTTAACCTAACCCTAAGCCTAAGCCTAAGCCTAAGACAAACACTAGCCCTAAAACTAATGCTAATCATATAACCTATGACTAAAACAAAACTGAGCAATAGGGGTTGAGGATGTGGCTCAAGGAGTAGCGCATTTGCCTGGCATGCGTGGGGTGCTGGGTTCCATCCTCAGCAACAATAAAAATATAATTAAAAAAAGATGCTGTGTCCACCAATAACTAAAAAAATTTAAAAAATTAAATAATTCTCTCTCTCTCTGTCACTCTCTCTCTCTAAAAACAAAATCTGAGCAATAGTTCTAATCTTAAAACTTAACTTAAACCAAACCCTAACACTACACCTAGACCTAAACCTAGCCATAATTTGAGTCCTAACCATAACCTTAAACTAACCCTGACCCTGAATCATATCCTAACACTCACCCTAGGTCTAAACACCAAGTTACACTTAAACCAAACCCTAACAGTAACCCTAGCCTTAATTCGAGTCATAACCGTAACCTTAAAACTAACCCTGACGCTGACTCATATCCTAACAGTCACCCTAGCTCTAAAGACCACCCTCACCATAAACTGAACCCTAAAAGGAATCCTAGACCTTATTTGAGTCCTAAACCTAACCCTAAAACTAACACTGTCTCTGAATCATATCCTATTACTAACCTAGCTATAAATATCACCCTAACATAAAACCTAACCCTAACACTAAACCTACCCCTACCCTAACCCTAATTGTAACCTAGTTCTTATATTATCAATTGCCATATCATTAGCCCTATCCCTAACACAAAAATTAGCCCTAATATGAGCCCTAAACCTAGATTTAACCCTAACCATAACCCTAACTCTAGCCCTAACCCTAGCTATAAGCCTATCCCTTACCCAAAGCAAAATCCTAAACCTAATGGTAACCCTAGACCTATCCCTAATCCTTAAGCTAACCAAAACTCTTACCCTATCAATAGTCATAACCCTATCCTCACTCTAGCTCTAACCCTATTCCAAACCCTAACATTAACCCTTACTATTATTTTGACCCTAACACTAACCCTAGGTCTAAAACTGGCCCTAACCCTAGACCAAACCAAAACACTAGCCCTAGACTTAAACCAAATCCTAAATCTAGTCTTAACTCTAGCCCTAGACCTAAACAAAAACCTATCCCTAGCCCTTAAAGTAACACTTAAACAAACACAAACACAAACCCTACCCCTAGACCTAAACCTATTTCTAATTCTGGCTGTAACCCTAACTCTAACTCAAACCCAAACACTGACCCTGCCTTTAAGAGTAAACCTACCTCTAAACCTGACCCTAACCAAAAAATCTAAACCTAACACTATACCTAGCCCAAACCCTAACCCTCAAATTAGCTCTAATCATAACCCTAGCTTACATTACCTACAGCCCTAACCATAGGCCTAAACCTAACACAAAACTTAGAGCTAATCCTAGGTCTAAGCATAACCCTAACCCTAAGCCTAACCTAACACTTGATTAGTCCTAACCCTAGCTCAAAGCCTGACACTTATTTTAAATATAAACCTACACCTATCCCTAAATATACCCCTAATACTAGCCCTAATCCTAAATTTAACCCTAGCTCTAAACCTAGCTGTAAACCTACCCATTACCCTAAAACTAACCCTAAACCTATTGATAACACTAGGCCTAACCATAACCCTAAACCAAACCAAAAAACTAACACTAGACCTAATCCTAAATCTCACACTTGCCATAGACTTAAGTCTAGCTCAACCCTAACCCTTTCCATAAACCTAAACATAACCATAGCAATAAACTCAGCCAATTAGGTCAATCTAACACTAACCATAAACCTATGCCTACATCTAACCATATCCATTAATCTAACCCTAACCCTACCTCTAATGATGATGCTAGCCCTAATCCAATCCTAACCCTAACCATACTCTAATCTTATCCCTAGAACAAACTCTAAACCTAACTCTTGGCCTAGCCCTAACCCTTCCTCAAAACCAAACCCTAATGCTAAACATAACTCTAATACTAACCCTAGTTCTGACCCTACACCTAATTCTAACTCATGACCTATTCCTGACCATAACACTATCCCTAACCTTAGCTCTAACCCTATCAATTATCCTAACCATTACTCTTGCCCTAATGCAAACCCTAGGCCTAACACAAAGCCTAACCCTAACCCTAACCCTATCAATTATCGTAAACCTAACCTGAACCCTAAACAAAAACATACCATTACCATAACCCTGACCCTAATGCTTATTTTAGCCCTAACCCTAAACCCTAACCTCAACCAAAATCTAACCTGATACTGACCTAATAATTCCCCTAGCTCTAATCCTGACCCTTAACTCTAAACCTAACCCTTAAACTAGACCTAGCCAAAAACCTAATCCTAAAACTGTCCTCTCCTCAACCATAACCCCACACCTGACAATTAGCCCTAGCCCTAATCCTAGCCCTAACCCTAACAAAAACCCCAGCCCTTATCCTAGCCCTAAACCTAGATTAATCCTAGTCCTAACCCTAACCCTAGCTCTAACCCCAATACTAAACCTAGCCTTAATATTAGCCCTAATTTCACCCTCTCTTTAACCTAACCATAACCCTAGACCTAAGAACAAATCTAACTCTCACACTAGTCCTATCACTACTTCTAAACCTATCCCTTAATGTAACCCTAAACCTAGCCCTAAACTTTAGTCCTAACCCTTGCCCTATCCATAGACCTAACACTAACCTTAGATCATAATCTGTCTCTAAATATAAACCTAACCCGAAGTCTAAGCCTAACCCTAACACTAATCCTAAAACTAGCCCTAATCCTAGCCCTAGACCTAAAACAAAACCGAGTCATAAACTCTATCCCTAACCCTTAAACTAAACCAAAATCTTACCATACACCTACCCCTAACCCTAGCCCTAATTTGAGTTTTAAGCTGAACCCTAAAACTAACCCTGACACTGACTCCGACACTAACACTAATCCTAGCTCTAAACATCACCCTAATCCTAACACTAACCCTAACACTAAACCTAGCCCTAATCTTAACACTAAAATTAGCCATAATTGTAACCCTTGTATTAAATTAGCAGTAATCCTAACAGTAGCACTAACTTAACCCAAACCCTAATCCGAACCGTAACCCAAGCTTTAACCCTAACTCTAACCCTAACCCGAGCCCTAGCCCTAATCATAACCATAACCCTAGGCCTAACCCTATACATTACCATAACAATAACCCTAACCATAATGCTAACCCTAGGCCTAAACCTAACCCTATTTCTAATCCTATCCCTATCTATTTCCCTAAACCTAACATGAACCCTAATTCTAAGCCTATCATTACCCAAACCCTTACCCAAATGTTAATTCAATCGCTAACTTTAAGCCTTAACCTATTCCAAACCCTAACCTAGACCTTCACCTTAATAATATTCCTAGCCCTAAATCTGAACCTAACCCTAAACCTAAACCTTACACTAGACGTATCCATAATCCTAACCCTAAAACTATCTTTAAACATAATTCTAGACTTGAAATTAGCCATACTCCTAATCCTAGTCTTAACCCTGTAACAAACCCTAGCCCTCATCCTAGCCCCCAAACCTAGACTTAATTATATCCCTAATCCTAACCCTTATTCTAAACATCACCCTACCTCTAAAACTAGCATAACACCATCCCTTACCCTAAACTAAATCCTAAATCTAACCCCAATTCTATACTTACGCTGAACACTAACCATAGACGTAATCCTAGCCCTAATTTAGCCCTATTCCTAACCCTAACCGTAACCTTAGCCCTAGTACTAAAAATAATTCTCACCCTAGCCCTATCACGAGTTATAATCCTAGCCCTTACCATAACCCTAACCTTAGCCCTAACCCTTGCCCAATCCTTAGTCCTAGCCCTAATCCTAAGCCTAAGCCTCATGGTAACACTAAACCTAATTCTAATGTTAATTATAAATCTAGCCCTAACCCTACCACTAGCAGTAAAACAAAACCGAGCAATAGCACTAACCCTAAAAACTAACTTAAACCAAACCTTAACACTATACCTAGACCTAACCATAGCCTTAATTCGAGTCCTAACCCTAACTTTAAAAGTATAACTGACACTGACTCATGTGCTAAACTCACCCTAGCTTGAAACACCATCCTAAACTTAAACCAAAACTTAACAGTAACCCTAGCCCTTATGTGAGTCCTAACACTAACTGTGACCCTGACTCATCCTAAAAGTAACCCTAGCTCTAAATATCACCCTAACCTTAAACTTAACCGTAACACTAAAACTACCCCTACCCCTAACCCTAACCCTAAATCTAACCCTAATTGTAACCCTAGTTCTTATAGTAGCAATTGCCCTAACCCTAGTTCTAACCCTAACACGAAACTAGCCCTAATCTGAACCCTAAATCTTTTACCCTAACCCCACCCTAATTCTAGCCCTAAACCTAGCTCTAACTCTCTCTCTTACCCTAAGTAAAACCGTAACCCTAATGGTAAACCTAGATCTATCCCTAATCCTTAGGCTAACCAAAATACAAAACCTATTAATAGTCTTGACCCTAGCCCTTATTCTAGCTCTGATCCTATCCCAAACCCTTAAGCTAACCCTGACCCTTATTCTGACCCTAACACAAAACCTAGGTCTAAAATTAAACCTAAACCTAAAACAAACCCGAACACTTGCCATATCGCTAACTTATACCTAAACCTAAGCTTAAACCTAGCCCCAAGACTAACTCTAACTCTCACACTATCCCTATCCCTAGTTCTAAGCTTCTCCATTACCATAACCTTACCCCGAGCCCTAGCCCTTGCCCTATGCTTAGTCCTAGCCCTAACCCTAGATCTAACCCTAACTCGAAATCTAATCCTAACCCTAAGCCTATGCCAAACACTAAAACTAGTCCTAACACTAATGCTAATGGTAAAACTAGCCCTAACCCTTACCCTAGCAGTAAAACAAACTGAGAAATAGCCCTAACTATAAACCTTAACTTAAACGAAAACCTAAGACTACACCTAGACCTAATCATAGCCTTAATTCGAATCCTAACCCTAACTTTAAATCTATCCCTGACCCTGACTCATATCCTAACACTCACCCTAGCTCTAAACACCCTCCTAACCTTAAACTAAAACCTAAAAGTTAACATATTCTTAATTCAAGTCCTAACCCAAACCCAGACCCTCACTCATATCCTAACACTAACCCTAGCTCTAAATATAATCCTAACTTTAAACCTAACCCTAACCTAGACCATCCCTTACCCGAACCCTAAAACTAACCCTCATTGTAACCCTAGTTCTTATGTTAGCCATTGCCCTATCATTAGCCCTAACCCTAACCCAAAATGTAGCCATAATCCGAGCCCTAAACCTAGATATTACCCTAACCCTAACTCTAGCCCCATCTCTAGATCTAAGGCTATCCCTTACCCTATGAATAACCCTAAGCCTAATGGTAGCCCTAGACCTATGCCTAATCCTTAGGCTAACCAAAATCCTAACCTTATTAATAGTCCTGACCCTAGACCTCATTCTAGCTCTAATCCTGTCCCAAATCTGAACAATAACCCTGACCCTTATTCTGACCCTAACACAAACTCTAGTTCTAAACCTGACCCTAACAGTAGACTAAAACCTAACACTAAAACCCTAACACTAGCCCTAGACCTAAACCTAATCCTAAATCTAGCCTTAACTCTAACCCTAGACCTAAACAAATTATAGTCCTAGGCCTAACAATAACCCTTATCCTAACACAAACACTAACCCTACCCCGAGACGTAAATTTACTCCTAATTCTGGCTGTAACCCTACTTGAACTCTAACCTAAACACTGGCTCTGCTTTTAAGAGTAAACCTACTTCTAAACCTGACCATAACTGAAAATCTAAACCTAACACTAGATCTTGGCAAAAACTTAACCCTAAAACTAGCCCTAATTATAATCAAAGCTCTTACATTACCCTCAGCTTTAACCCTAGGCCTAAACCTAACACAAAACCTAGAGCTAAGCCTAGGCCTTAACCTAACTCTAAGCATAACCTTAACCCTAACCCTAGCCCTAATCCAAACCTAACCCTTGCCTTAGTCCTAACCCTAGCTCAAAACCTAACCCTTACTATAAACATAAAACTAGAACTATCCCTGAATTTAACCCTAAACCTAGCCCTAATCCTAACCATAACACAAGCCTTAATCTTAGCTCTAATCTTATCCATTATCCTAACCTTAACGCTGACCCTAATTGTAATGTAGCCTTAAACTTAACCTTAATCCTAACCCTAAACAGAAAACTAATCCTAGACCTAACCCTAAACTAATATTTGCTACAGACCTAACCATAAATCAAACCCTAACCCTTACCATAAACCTAAACATAACCATAGACCTAACCCCAACCCTAAACTTAAATCTAGCCCTGTCCCTTACCCTAAACCTTCATCTAACCGTATTTATTACCCTAAACCTAACCATAAGCTTAATTATAACCATTCCCCTAACCCTAACCCTAAACCTAAATCTACCATACACCTATCCCTAAATATAACTCTGAACCTAACCCTTGCTCTAACCCTAATCATAGCTCAGAACCTAACTCTTACACTAAACATAACACTGAACCTAACCCTAGTTCTAAACCAAACCTTAATAGTAAATCAAGACCTAATTTTAACCATAAGTCTAGCTATAACCTTAGCTCTAACTGTATCCATTACCCTAATCATAACCCATACCCTAATGCTAACTCTAGGCCTAACCCTATCTCAAAACCTAACCCTAACCATAACCCTAGCCCTAATCTTAACTCTAACTGCATCCATTACCCTAAACATTACCATGTCCCTAATGCTAACCCTAGGCCTAACCCTAAACCTATCACTAACCCCAACCCTATCAATTACCCTAAACCTAACCTGAACCCTAAATCTAACGCTATCATTACCCTAAGCATAAACCTAATGCTAATTTGAGCCCTAACCCTAAACTGAAACCTAAAAGAAACCCTAACCATGACCCTGACCCTAATAATTCCCCTAATTCTAACCTTACCCTTACCTTAAACCTAATCCTTACATTAGACATAGCCAAAACCTAACCCTAAAACTATCGATAACCATAACCCTAGACTTGACATTATCCCTAGATATAATCCTAGCCCTAAGCTGAACACATACCCTAGCACATATTAGCACTAAACATAGCCTTAATCATAACCCTAACCTTAAACATAAGCCTAAATTAAAACCAGCCCTATCCCTAATCTTAGACCTAACTTAGCCCTATCCCTAACCCTAACCCTAGCCCTAAAACAAAGTCTAACTCTCTCCCTAGCCCTAAAACTAGTTCTAACCCTATCCCTTTCTGGAACTCTAAACCTAGCTCTAACCCTAAGCCTAACCCTAGCCATTCCCTTAGCTCTAGCCCTAACGCTAGATCTAGCCTTAACTCTAAATCTAACCCTAATGAAAGCCTAAGCCTAAACCTAACATGAACCCTAACACTAACCCTAATGCTACTCCTAAAACTAGCCCCAAATCTAGCCCTAGCCATAATACAAAACCGAGCCATAGCCCTAACCCTAACCTTTAACCTAAACCAAACCCTAACCCTACACCTAGTCCTAACCCTAGCCCTAATTCTATTTTAAGCAGAACCCTAAATCTAACCCTAACCCTGATTCTGATGCTAACACTAACCCTAGCTTTAAACATCACTCTAAACATAACCCTAAACATAACACTAAACCTAGCCCTAACCCTAACTCTAACCCTAAAACTAGCCCTAATTATAACCCTAGTACTTACATTAGCCATAACCCTAACCCTAGCCCTAACTTAACCCAAAAAATTGCCTAATCTGAGCCCTAAACTGAGCTTTAACCCTAACCATAACTGTAACCATAAACCTAGCACTAATAATAACCATAACCTTAGCTCTATCCCTAGCTCTAACCCTATCCATACCCTAACCATAATCCTAATGCTAATGCTAACCATAGGCCTAAACCTTACCATATCCCTAGTCCTAACCCTATCCATTACCGTAAACTTATCTTGAAACATAAACCTAACTATATCATTACCCTAATCCTAAACCTATGCTAATTTGAGCCCTAAATTTAAACCTTAATCTATCCCAAACACTAATCACGACTCTGACCCAAACAATACCCTTAGCGTTAAACCTGACCCTAACCCTAAAGCTAACCCTTACATTACATATAACCTAACCCTAAACTATCTTCAACTGTAATGCTGGACTTGAAATTAGCCCTAGCCCGAATCCTAGCCCTAAACCTAGTCTTAATTCTAACCTGAACCATAACCCAAGGTTTAACCCTAATTCTAACCCTCGTCCTAGCCCTAAACCTAGCTATAACCCCATCCCTTACCCTAAACCTAACCATAACCCTAAACCTAACCATAATCTTAAACATAACCATAACCCTTGCCCTAACCTTAGGCCTAACCCAAATATTAAGCACTAAACCTAATTTAGTCTAATCCTAACCCTAAACTAGCCTTAAGAGGAACTCTAACTCTTGCCCTAGCCCTATCCCTAGTTCTATTGTTAGCCCTAGCCTAACCCTGGATCTAAACCTAACTCTAAATTTAAACCTAACTCTAAATTTAACTATAAACATAATCCTAAACCAAACCCTAACACTAGCCCTAACAATATTGTGAATCCTAAAACTTGACTTACCCCTAGCCCTAGCCTTAAAACAAAACCAAGCCATATTCCTAACCCTTAACCCAAATCAATCAAGAACCCTACACCTAGCCCTAACCCTAACTCTAAAAATAACCCTGACCCTGACACTGATCCTAACACTAATCCTAGCTCTAAACATCACCCTAACATTAAATTAAGCCTAACACCAGACCTAGCCTTAACCCTAACCCTAAAACTAGCCCTAATGATAACCCTAGTTTGTACATTAGTCATTGTCATAACCCTAGCCCTTACCCTAACACAAACCGTACCCCTAGTTCTAGTCCAAACCCAAGCTTAAACCCTAATCTTAACCCTAACACTAGCCATAACCCTAACCCTAACCCTAGCAATAACCCTAGCTCTAACCCTATCCCTTACCCTAAGCCAAACCCTAAACCAAATGCTAACCCTGGTCCTAACCCTAATCCTTAGCCTAACTTAAACACTAACAGTAAAATTATTCCTAATCCTAGCCCTCATTCTAGTTCTACCATAACCCTGATCCTTATTTTGATTCTAACAGTAACCCTAGGTCAAAACCCGACCCTAACCCTAAACCAAACCCTAACACTAGCCCTACCGGTAAGACTATACCTGTACCTAATCCTAACATAGATCTAGACCCAAAACTAATCCTAAATATAGCTATAATTCTAGCCCTAGACCGAAGCAAAATCTTAGCTCTAGCCCTAACAATCACCCTTAACCTAAACTAAACACTTACCTTACACATAGACCTAACACTAGTCCTAATTCTGCCTCTAACCCTAACCCTAATCCTATCCAGAACACTAACCCTGACCCTAACATTAACCTATCTCTAAATCTGACCCTAATCCAAAACACACTCCTATTACTAAACCTAGCCATAACCCTGACCCTAATACTAGCCCTAAACATAACCCTAGCTCTAACCCTATTTTAACCCTAATCTTAACCCTAACAGTAGCCCTAACCCTAACCATAGTCCTAACCCTAGCCCTGAACCTAACACAAAACCTAGCCATAATCCTAGGCCTAAACTAAGCCCTAAGTATAACCCTAAACCTAACCCTAGCCATAACACTAACCCTATCACTAAAACTTGCCCTAGACCTAACCCTAGCTCAAAGCCAACCCCTTACCCTTAACATTACCCTAGCCCTATCCCAAACCATAACCCTAACCCTAGGTCTTGTCCTAAACTTAATCCTATCTCAAACTTTAGTTTATTATAATTATTACCCTAATTTGTTATAATTATTACCCTAATTATAACACAATCCCTAACACTAAACCTAACCCTAACCATAAACTTATCCCAAAACCTAACCATAAGCCTAAACCTCACCATTGCCCTAACCCTAGCAGAAATATTAAGCCTTACACTAAACCTAATCCTAAGACTAGCCATAATCCAAACCCTAAACCTAATATTAACCTTAACCCTAAATATAACATTATCCATTTCCCTAAACCTAACCCTAACTGTAATGAAAACTCTAGCCATAACCCGATCCCTAAACCAAACCCTAACCATAAACATATCCCTAGATCTGAACATAACCCTAACCCTTGCCCTAGCCATTACACTAGCTCAAACAGTAACCCTTACCCTAACCTAACCATAACCCTAGCCTGAAAACTTACACATACCATAAACCAAACCCTAGCCCTATCCCTAAACCTAACTCTAATTTTAGACTTAATCCAAACCATAACCTAGCCCTAACCCTAGCTCTAAATCTATCCATTATACTAAACATAATCCTAAGCTAATGCTAACCTTAACCCTATTGCTAAACCTAACCCATCCATTACCCTAGACCTTAACTGAAACCTAAACCTAACCCTATCCATTACTCTAACCCTAAGCCTAAACCTAACACTAATTCAAACCCTAAATCTAAACTTTGACTGAAACCAAATGCTAACCCTGACCATGGCCCTAATAATACCCCTAACTCTAAACCTGACCCTTATCCTAACATAGTTCTGACACTAGACATAGCCATAACCTAACCCTAAAACTATCCTTAATCATAACCCTACACTTGACATTAGCCCTAGTCTTAGTTCTAGCCCTGAACCTAACAGAAGCCCTAGCCCTAAACCTAGCCTTAATCCTAACATAAAAACTAACCCTAGCCCTAATCCTAATTATAACCTTCTTCCTAGCCCTAAAGCTAGCTATAACCCCATACATTCCCCTAAAGTTAATCCTAACCCCAATGCTAATTCTAAACCTAGCCCTACATGTAGGCCTAACCCTAACATTAACCCTAGCCTTAAACCTATCCCTATTTTAGCTTTAACTCTAACCCTAAACCTAGTCCTAAATATAAATCTAACTCTTGCCCAAGCCATTTTTTTTGAGTTCTAAACCTATACCTTACCGTAACACTAACACTAGCCCTAACCCTGACACTAATTCAAAATTCTGCTCTCACCCTAGCCCTAGCCCTAAAACTAAACCGAACCATAGCCCTAACCATAACTCATAGAATTCAAGATGAAGTGAAACCTTAAAACACAAACTGTACCTGACAGCGAATCTTGAACTGAGAAGGCCCAAACTGGGAAACCTAGTAATGCTAGGTAAAAGATGAATCGTGACGGGTATCAAAGAAATTTGAACAAAACTCTCTCTAAAGCAAACGTTGTTTCTAACCCTAGCCCTATCCCTAATCCTAAAACTAAGCCTTTTCTTTTTATAAAAGTCAAAAACTTCGGGTCCCTTGTAGGCCAAGGTAACAGATGACTCCTGCGCAGTATCAAAAATTCTGATCAATAATTGGGGAAGGTGTTTCAGTACATGCCTATTTCCCCTGTTTTCTCCTAAAGTGCTTTGGAATAAATTGTTTTTTCATGCTTCAGCTTAAGGTACTTTCACAATGAACAAACCAGAGCATGCCCACAGCGAAGTGATTGAGTGTGTGAAGTTTCATGCAGCTAGCACCAACCCTTTTTGATTTTCAGCTCATTTCCATTCACACCTACAGACCATAATGTAGTGAAAACTAAAAATTTAAACTGTTCCTGACATTGAACCATTCAACCTTGAAGGCCCAAACTTGGAAAGCCTACTAATGTTGGTCAAAGATGAATCCTGTACAGTATCAAAGTAATCTGATCAAAAAAAATTTGAAGCTCTATCATACATGTGTATTTTGCTTGCTCCTAAAACACTGAGAGATAAAGTTATTTCTTTCTACTTCAGCTTAGGGATATTTTACAGGAAACAAACCAGAGAATGCTCACTGAGAACTGATTGAGTGTGTGAAGTTTCAAGAAGCTAGCACAAACCCTGTTTGATTTCCAGCTTCATTTCCATTCATCCCTATAGGGCAAAAAGAAGAGAAACATGAAAATTGAAACTGTTCCTGAGAGAAAATCCTTTTACTTAGGAGGCCCAAACATTTGGGGTATAGTAAAAATAGGAAAAAGGTGAATCCTGCCCAGTATCAGAGAAATTTTAAAAAAAAAACTAACTCTAACAATAACACCAAGTCTAAGCCTAGTCCTAACACTAAGTCTAACCCTAAACCTAATCTGTTTAGAGAGCTTTAGATCATATAAGTTATGAAATTGGGGAGTTTAGTGGGGCAAGCTTACAGATGAATTATGGGCAGTTTCAAAGAAATCTGACAAAAATAATTGGGGGAGCTATTTTGGTACATGCATATTTCCCTGTTTCCTCCTAACGTGTTCTCAGATAAATTTGTATTGCATGCTACAGCTCATTATTAATTTTACAAGGAACAAACCAGAGAGTGCCCACAGAGAACTGATTGAGTGTGTGAAGTTTCAAGCAGTTAGCACCAACATTTTTTGATTTCCAGCTCCATTTTCATTTACCCATGTAGGTCAACATAAAGTAAATCGGTAAAATACAAATTGTTTCTGTCAGCAAAGAATTGAACCAAGAAGGCTGAAACATGGGGACCACAGTAAGGCGAGGTAAAAATGTATCATTCCTAGTATCAAAGAAATTTGAACAAGACCAACTCTAACCCTAACACTAGACCTAAATCTAATCTAACCTATTTAGAGAACCTGTGATCATAAAAGTCTGAAACTTGAGGAGCCTAGTAGGTAAAGCTAGCAGATGAATCCTGCCCAGTATCAAAGAAATCTGACCAAGTGATTGGAGGAGGTAGTTCAGTACATGCATATTTTCCTGTTGTCTCCTAAAATGCTCTTGCATAGTGTTGTTTTTGTATGCTTCATCTTTAGGATACATTCACTAGGATAAAACCAGAGAGTCCTCACAGAGAACTGATTGAGTGTGTGAAGTTTCAAGCAGCTAGCAAAAACCCTGTTTGATTTCCAGCTCCAATTCCATTTACCCATATAGGTCAAAATGAAGTGAAACCTTAAAATAAAAACTGAAATACTGACAGCAAACCAGTGAACCTAGAAGGCCCAAACCTGGGGAACATAGTAAGGCTAGGTAAAAGATAAATTCTGCCTAGTATCAAAGAAATTTGAACAAAATTACTGTAAACCTAACACTAGATCTATCCTTAATCTTAAACATACAGCTCACCCTAGCCTGTTTAGGGAAAGTTTGATCATAGAAATCCCTTACTAAGAGAGCCTAGTGGGGAAAGCTAACAGATGAATCCTGCACAGTATCAAATAAATCTGAGCAAATAATTGGGGGGAAGTGTTTCAGGACATGCATATTTACTTGATTTCTCCAAACGTGCTCTGGGATAAAGTTGCTTTGCATGTTTCATCTGAGGGCAACATTCATAAGGAACAAACCAGAGAGTGCCCACAGAGAACTGATTGAGTGTGTGAAGTTTCAAGCAGCTAGCACCAACCTTTGATTTTGAGCTCCATTTCTCTTCAACAAAATAGTTCAAAATAAAATGAAACCTTAAAATACAAGCTGTTTCTGACAGCGAACCATTTAACTGAGAAGGCCAAAACCAGGGAACATTGGGAGTTAGGTAAAAGATGAATCCTGCCCAGTATCAAAGATACATGAACAAAACTGATACTAACCCTAACACTAGGTTTAAACCTAGCCCTTATCCTAACCATAAAACTAACCCTAATCTGTTTAGAGAGCCTTTTATCATAGAAGTCCCAAATTAAGGGAGCCTAGTGGGGCAAGCTAACAGATGAATCTTGTGCAGTATCAAAGAAATCTGACCAAATAATTAGGTAGGTAGTTCAGTACATGTATATTTCCCTGTTGTCTCCAACAGTACTTTTAGATAAAGATGTTTTTGCATGCTTCAGCTATGGGAAACTTTCACAAGGAAGAAATCAAAGTGCCCACATAGAACTGATTGAGTCATGAAGTTTAAAGCAGCGAGCACCAACCCTGTTTGATTTTGAGTTCCATTTCCATTTACCCGTGTAGGTCAAAATAAAGGAAACCTTAAAATTAAAACTGTTCCTGATAGAAAACCATTGAAGCGATAAGGCCTAAACCTGGGGAAAATAGTAAGGCTAGGTAAAAGGTGAATTATGCCAAGTATCAAATGAATTTGAACAAAACTCACTCTAACTCTAACACTAGATGTAATCCAAACCTATCCTAATTCTAACCTGTTTAGAGTACCTATGATCATAGAAGTCCCAAACTTGGAAAGCCTAGCAGCACAACTTAACAGATGAATCTTGGGCAGTATTAAATAAATTTGATGAAAAATTGAGTGAGGTATTTCAGTACATTCATATTTCCCTGTTTTTTTCTTAAAGTGCTCATGGATAAATTGTTTTTAATGCTTCAGCTTAAGGTACTTTCACAAAGAAAATCCAAAGAGTGCCCACAGAGAGCTGATTGAGTGTGTGAAGTTTCATGCAGCTAGCACCAACCCTGTTTGATTTCTAGGTCCATTGCCATTCAAACATATAGGCCATTATTAATTGAAACCTAAAAATTCAAACTATTCCTGACACTGAACAATTGAACCTTGAAGGCTCAAACTTGGGGAGTCCACTAAAGCTAGGTCAAGGATGAACCCTGTTCAGCATCAAATTAATCCGACCAAAACAATTTGAAGCTCTTTCAGTACAAGGGTATTCTACTGGCTCCCAAAGCACTCAGAGATAAAGCTGTTTCTTTCTACTTCATTTTAGAGCTATTTCCACAGCAAACACCAGATTATGCTCACTGAAAATTGATGGATTGTGTGAAAGTTTCAAGCACCAAACCCAAACATTGTTTGATTTTAAGCTTCATTTCCATTCACCCCTATAGGGCAAACAGAAGAGAAACATGAAAATTAAAACTGTTCCTGATAGCAAACCCTTTATGTAGGAGGCACAAACATTTGGAGTGGAGTCAAAATATGAAAAAGATGAATACTGCACAGTATCATAGAAATTTGAAAACAAAACTAACTCTTGCCTTAACCCTAACACTAACCTTAACCTTTTCAAAGTCCCTTTGATCCTAGCAGCGTCACACTTGGGGAGCCAAGTTGGGTATGCTAACAGATAAATCTTTCACAATATCAAAGAAATCTGACCAAATAATTGGGGAGGTAGTTCAGTACATGCATATTTCCCTGTTTTCTCCTAAAGTGCTCTCACATAAAGTTGCTTTGCATGCTTCAGCTTAGGGCTAATTTTACAAGGAATAAACCAGAGAATGCCCATAGAAAACTGATTGAGTGTTTGAGGTTTGAAGTAGCTAGCACCAACCCTGTTGGATTTCCAGCTCCATTTCCATTTATACACATAGGTCAAAATGAAATGAAAACTTAAAATACAAACTGTTCAGGAGAGCAAACTCTTGACACAAGAGGCCCAAACCTAGAGAATATAGTAAGGTTAGGTAAAAGTTGAATCCTTCCCAGTATCAAAGAAATTTGAAGAATACTAAATCTAACAAAACACTAGCTGTAACCCTAGCTCTAACTCAATACTGATTGAGTGTGTGAAGTTTCAAGCTGCTAGCACAAACCCTGTTTGAGTCCATCTCTATTTCCATTCACCCATATAGGAAAAATGAAGTGAAAGGTAAAAATTAAAACTGCTTCTAAGAGCAAACCCTTTTACTAGGAGGCCCAAACATGGGGAGCATAGTAAGAATAGGAAAAAGATAAATCCTGCCCAGTATCCAAAAGGTTGAAAAAAACTAACTCTAACCCTAACACTACCTCTAACTATAACTCTAACCATAACCCTAAGCCTAACCGGTTAAGAGAACCTTTGATCATTAAAGTTTTAAACTTGGGGAGACTAGTGGGGAAAGCTTACATATGAATCCTGCACAGTATCAAATAAATCTGACCAAATAATTTGGGGAGGTATTTCAGTACCTGCATATTGCCCTATTTTCTCCTAAAGTGCTTTTGGAAAAGTTTTTTTGCATTCTTCAGCTTATGGCTACTTTACAAAGAAGAAATCAGAGAGTTCCCACAGACAACTGATTGAGTATGTGAAGTTTCAACCAGCTAGCACCAACCCTCTGATTCCCAGCTCCATTCTCATTTACCAATATAGGTCAAAATGAAGTGAGACATTAAAAACAAACTATTCCCAATAGTGAGCCATTGAACCAAGAAGACCCAAAACTGGGGCACATAGTAAGGCTAGCTAAAAGATAAATCTTCCCAGTATCAAAGATATTTAAACAAAACAAACTCTAACCCTAAAACTAGCTCTAAAGCTAGCCCAACCCTAATCGTAACACTAACACTTACCGGTTCAGAGAACCATTGTTCCTAGAAGTGCCAACCTTGGGGAGCCTAGTGGAGCAAGGTAAAAGATGAATACTGTGTAGTATCAAAGAAATTTGACCAAATTGTTGGGAGACTTATTTCAGTACATACATGTTTCTCTGTTTACTTCTTAAGGACTCTCGGATACAGTTGCTTTTGCATGCTTCATCTTTGGCCTACCTTCAATAGAAAGAAACCAGAGAGTGCCCACTTAGAACTCATTGTGTGAAGTGTCAAGCACCTCCTTCCAACCCTCTTTGATTTCCAGCTCAATTTTCATTCACATCAATAAGCCATAATGAAGGGAATCTTTAAAATACAAACTGTTCCTGACATCGAACCATTGAACTGACAAGTCCCAAACCTGTGGAGCATAGTAAGGCTAAGAAAAAGATGAATACTGCCCAGTATCATAGAAATTTGAAGAAAACTATGGCCACATTGGTATTCTTGGCACAGATGGAAGGCTGGGCTGCGCACTTTCTCTGGGTGCAGACAACAGACTCAGCCACATGGGCGCACTCTGCACAGACAGAAGGCAGCACAGAACATAGAGGCTTTGATTGCGTGCCACCAGACTGAGCTCTGGACACAGCACAATGTCACTCCAGAACCACCCACCTCACCAAACACCATACACGGGTAATAAATGGAATCCATCTTGCAAAACCTTATTTGCCATCTATCAGTGGGTGTGGCTACCAGCTTGGTTCTGCAGCTTATCAGGTACCCGGTTTCCAACTCCCCTACCTCCAGCTGTGATAACAAGATTTTTCTCACAAGCTTTTGGGGGGTGTAGCTATCAATGCAGAACACCAACTGTACAAGCACCTGGTTTCCAATTCAGAGACTAAGTGTAGTGAGGCTCCAGGTAGAAGCTCAAGCCCTCTCATTCTGGCTACCTCCACAACCCTGAGCACAATGAATCAAGCTAGGAATAGACAACTCCACCTACTGCAGAAAAGGAAAACAGAGTTCTGAGAGACTTTTTTTTCTTTCTTACTTTTCTTTTCTTGCTCTCCTCATCCACTCTCCTCTACCCTTCCCCCTCTGGTCCTCACAACCTCAACATATGTTAAACCAAGAACTTTCCACGAAATTGGACTTTAAGAACTGAATCACTAGAATTGTATAATATAGAGGAATTATATAGGCCTCACCTCACCACCTCTTTATTGGCACTTATTTTTTTCTCCATCTCTTTCTTTCTTTCCTTGTTATTTTTTCTTCTTTTATCTTTCTCCCTCTATCCTACTTTCAGCCTCCTAACTTTTATTATTTATACATAGGGTAATTTTATGAATACAGATAAGGAGTTTTAATTTATACCTTCTTCCATAAATTTCCCCTGTGTACTTATAAGAGTTCTCCTCAAAATTTGCTAAATTAGATTAATCACATACCCTCATTCCTTTCCCCCTTAACCTATCATCATACCCCTGACCCTTAGTTCTCTATATACCACCAGCAATGATATGTCTTTTATTAAACAAATGGCTATATTCTAAATAATAATTGAAGCCAACATCTGTAGACATAGAATCTAAATTTATTTATAATGGTTAGGCTTAGGCTTCTGGTTAGGGTTAGATTTAGTTAGCTTTTGATCTATGGTTAAAGCTAGGGCTACGTATAGGGCAAGGGTTAGGACTAAGGTTTGGGTTGGGTTAAGGATTATGGTAAGGGATAGGGTAAGAACTAGTGATAGGGCTAGTATGAGAGAGTTGGTCTTAGGGGTAGGATTAGGGTTAGGGTTAGGGATAGGGCTAAATTAAGGCTAGTGTTAGTGTTAGGTTTAGGCCTTGGGTTAGGGTTAGATTTTGGTTACGTTTAGGGTAAGATATCAGGTTGTAGCTAGGTTGAGGGCTAAGGCAAGGGTTAGTATTAGGGTTAGGGCTAGGGTTAGGTTTAGGGTTATGATTAAAGCTTGGTTTAGGGCTAGGATGAGGGCTAATCTTTGTGTTAGGGTTAGGGCTAGTATTAGGGCTAGGGCTAATGTCAGGTCTATGGTTAGAGTTAGGGATAGATTTAGTCTTAGGTTTATGGTTTGGTCCAAGATAGGGTTTAGGTTTATACTAAGGGTCAGTTTTAGAGCGAGGGTCATTATTTGGGTCAGAATCAAGGTGAAGGTTTGTGTTAAATTAGGGTTTAGGTTTAGGGCTTGAATTATCTTTAAGGTTTCTGGTTAAGGTCATGAAAGGGTTAGGATTAGGGTTTCGGTGTGGTTTAGTGTAATGGATAGCGTTAGGGTTAGGCCTAGGGTTAGCATAACGCTTATCATTAGGGTAATGGATAGTGTTAGACCTAAGATTAGGGGTAGGGTTATGTATAGGATTAGGGCTATTGTTTGGGTTAGGGTTGGGGTTTAGGTGTGGTTTAGTGTAATGGATAGTGTTAGGATTAGGCCTAGGGTTAGCATAATGGGTTATCTTTAGGGTAATGGATATGGTTAGACCTAAGATTAGGGGTAGGGTTATGTATAAGATTAGGGCTTTCTTGGGTTAGGGTTAGATTTACGTTAAGGTTAAAGCTAGGTTTAGTGCCTGGGGATGTGACTCAAGAAGTACTGTGCTTGCCTGGCATGCACAGGGCACTGGGTTCGATCCTCAGCACAAAATACCAATAAAATAAAGATGTTGTGTCCATCGAAAACTAAATATATATAACTAGGTTCAGGACTCGTATTAAGGCTAGGTTTTGATTTAGGTTAGGGCTATGTTTAAGGCTACAGCTAATGTACAAAGTAGCGTTATGATTAGAGCTAGTGATAGGGTCAGGGATAGGGCGATGTCTGGTGTTAGGGTTAGGGATAGGGCTATGTCTAGTGTTAATGTTAAATTTAAGGTTACAATGATGTCTAGAGCTAGATTTAATGTTAGGGTCAGAGTAAGAGTCCAGATTAGTTTTCAGGTTAGGTTTAGGACTAGAATTAGAGATAGGATTATGGCTAGGTGTAAGGTTAGGGTTATGATTTGGTTTTGTTTTAGGGCTAGGGTTAAAGTTAGGGCTAGTTTTAGGATTAGGGCTAGTGTTAGTGTGAGGTTTAAGCTTAGGTTTAGGGTTAGATTTAGAGTTAGGTTTAGATCTAGGCTTTGAGCTAGGGGTGAGGCTAGGGCTAAGATTAGGGCCAAGTTTAGGGCTAGGTATAGGGTGATGTTAAGGGATAGCATTAGAACTAGGTAGAAGGCTAGGGCGAGAGGTTGAGTTAGTCTTAGGGCTAGGGTTAGGATTGGGTTAGGCATAGGGCTAAATTAGGACTGGGATTAGGACTAGGGTTAGTTTTAGTTTTAGGCCTAGGTTTAGGGCTAGGGTTAGTGTTAGGGTTAGAGTTAGGGTTAGGTTTTGGTTAAGGGATGGGATTATAGCTACTATTAGGACTAAGGTGAAGATTAGATTTAGGGTTAAGGTTAGGGATAGGTTTATGATTAAGGTGAGGTTTATGGCTAGAATGTGGGCTAAGGTTTGTGTTAGGATTAGGACTAGGATTACAGCTAGGGCTAATGTCAGGTCTAGGGTTACAGTTAGAGAGAGTTTTAGGGTTAGGTTCATAGCTAGGTCTATTGTAAGGGTCAGGTTTAGAGCTATGGGTATTATTAGGATCAGGGTCAGGGTTAGGGCTTTTATTAGATTAAGGTTTAGGTTTAAGGCTCGAGTTATCATTATGGTTAAGGATAGGTTAATGATAGATTTAGGTTTAGAGTTCAGGTTAGGTGTAGGGTAATGGATAGGCTTAGGGTTAAGTTTAGCATTAGGGTTTGGCCTAGGGTTAGTAGAAGCGTTAGGGTTATCATTAGGGTAATGGATAGGATTAGTGCTAGTGATAGGGTTAGTATTATGCTTAGGATTAGGTCTAGAGTTAGGCCTAGGTTTAGGGTTAGGGCTAAGGTGAGGTTTATGGTTAGCTTATGGTTAAAGCTAGGGTAGGACTTGGGTTAGGGCTAGGTTTTGCAGTAGGTTAGAGCTATGGCAAATGTAAGAACTTTGTTATGATTTGGGCTAGTTTTAGGGTTAATGTTAAAGCTAAGTATAGTTTTAGAGTTAGGTCTAGGGTTAGGGTAATGTTTAGAGATAGGGTTAGTGTTAGTGTCAGGGTAAGTTTTCAGGTTAGGATTATGGTTAATGTGAAAGCCAGAATTGCGACTAGAGTTAAGACTAGGGGAAGGGTTAGTTTTTGGCTTTAGGCTAAGGGATATTATCAGGGCTAGGGCTAGGTTTTTCTTTAGATCTAGGGCTAGATTTATGGATAGATAAGGATTAGGTTTAGGTCTAGGTCTAGTGTTAGGTTTAGGTTTAGGTATACATTTACCAGTAGGGCTAGTGTTAGGGTTCGGTTTAGGGCTAGGTTCAGGTTTAAACCTATGATTATTGTTAGGTTCAGAATAAGGGCCAGGGTTAGGGTTAGGGTTTGGGTTATGATTGGAGCTAGAATGAGGCCTAGGGTTAGTACTACTAATAAGGTTAGGGTTTGGGTAAGGCTAAGGGATATAATTAGAATTAGGATTAGGTTTAGCATTAGGTTTAGGGTTTAGGGTTTGGCATAGGGCAAGGGATAGGGTTAGAGCTAGGCTTAGGGCTAGGGTTAGGGTTAAAGCTAGGTTTAGGGCGTGGATTAGGCCTAGTTGTTGTGTTACAGTTATGGCTAGGGTTAGAGCAATGGCTAATGTAAAAACTATGGTTTTTAGGATTAGTTTTAGGGTTATGGTTAGGGGTTAAACCTCTAGTATTAGGATTAGATTTAAGGTTAGGGTGAAATTTAGAGCTAGTGTTAGTGTTAGGTTAATAGTCAGTGTCAGGTTTAGTTTTAGGGTTAGGGTTAGGACTTGAATTAAGCCTAGGGTTACTGTAAGGGTTCAGTTTAAGGTTAGGGTGGTGTTTAGAACTAGGGTGAGTGTTAGGATATGAGTCAGAGTTAGTGTTAGAATTAAGGTTAAGATTCAGACTCTAATTAGGGCTAGGGTTAGGTCTAGGTATAGTGTTAAGGGTTGGTTTAAGTTAAGGTTTAGTGTTAGGGCTATTGCTCCGTTTTGTTTTACTGCAAGGGATAGGGTCAGGGCTACTTTTAAAACTAGTGTTATGGCTAGGGATAGTGTTAATGTTAGGCTTAGGCTTAGGGTTAGGGTTAGATTTAGAGTTAGGGTTAGATCTAGCGTTAGGACAAGGAATAAGGATTTGGCAATGGTTATTGCTAGGTTTAGGGCTAGGGTTAGGGCTAGGCTTAGGATTACAGTAATAGATAGGGTTAGTAGTAGGGATAGAGCTCGTTTGAGAGTTAGAGTTAAGTCTTAGAACTAGGGTTAGTGTTAGGGTTAGGGATAGGGTTAAATTATGGCTAGGATTAGGGCTAGGGTTAGTGTTCACCTTAGTCCTAGAGTTAGGGTTAGGGTTAGGGTTAAATTTAGGGTAAGGAATGGCATTATAGCTAGGTTTACAGATAATGGCAAGGTTAGAATTAGGGTTAGGGCTATGGTTAGGGTTAGGGTAATGATTAAGGCTGGGTTTGGGGCTAGGATGAGGACTATGGTTTATTTTAGTGTTGGGCCTAAAATTAGGGCTACGACTAATATCAGATCTAGGGTTATGGTTAAGATAGTTTTAGGGTTAGGTTTATGGCTACATGTAATGTAAGGGTTAGGTTTAGGGTTAGGTTCAAGTTTAGAGCTAGAGGTATTATTAGGGTCAAGTTCTGTGTTAGAAATTTGGAATAGATTAAGGTTTAATGTTAGGGCTCGAATTAGCATTATGATTAGTGTTAGTGTAATGATAGGATGAGGTTTAGAATGTAGGTTTGGTTTAGAATAATGCATAGGTTTAGGATTAGGGATAGGGTTAGGTTTAGGCCTAGTGTTATGGCTATGGCCATGGATAGGGTTAGAGATAGTGTTACGGCTAGGGTTATGGTTTTGATTAGGGCGAGGGTTAGGTTTAGGGTTAGGGTTAAAGCTCGGGTTAAGGCTTGGATTAGGGCTAGGTTTGGGGTTAAGTTAGTGTTGGGTTAGAGGTAAGGCTAATGTAAGTACCGGTGTTACACTTAGGGTTAAATTTAGGGTTAGGGTTAGTGGTAGATCTAGTGTTATGTGTAGGGTTAGGGTTAGGGTGATGTTTAGACTAGGGTTAGTATTATGGTCAGAGTCAGGGTCAGTGTTAGTTCTAGTTTTCAGCTTAAAACTAGAATTAAAGCTAAGGTTAGGGTTAGGGTTAAGGGTTGGTTTAGGTTAAGGGTTAGGGTTAAGGCTATGGCTCAGTTTTGTTTTAGGGCTAGGGTTACAGTTAGATTTAGAGTTAGAGTTAGCCTTAGGGTTAGGCTTAGGGTTAGGGTTTGATTTAGAGTAAAATTAGATCTAGGTTAGGGCTAGAGCTAATGATAGGGCTAGGGTTAGGGTTGGGTTTAGGGCTAGGAATAGGATTCCAGTAAGGGATAGTGTTAGAACTAGGGATGGGGCTAGGGTGAGAGTTAAAGTTAGTCATAGCACTAGGGTTAGGAATAGGACTAAATTAGTGCTAAGATTAGGGCTAGGATTAGTTCTTGGCTAGGCCTAAAGTTAGGTTTAGGGTTAGGATTAAGGCTAAGTTTAGGGCTAGGATAAGGGCTGGGATTTGTGTTAGGTTTAGGGCTAGGATTAGGGCTATTGTAAATGTCAGGTCTAAGCCTATGGTTGGGTATAGTTATAGGATTAGTGTTATGGATAGATCTAGTGTAAGGGTTAGGTTTAATGTAAAAGTCATCCTTAGAGCTAGGAGTTTTAGTAGGGTCAGGGTCAGTGTTAGAGTTTCTTTGAGGTTAGGCTTTAGTATTAGGCCTTAAATTAGCACTACGGTGTGTGTTAGGGTAATGATTGGGTTTTGTTTAGAGTTTACATTAGGATTAGGGTAATTGTTAGGGTTAGGGTTAGTGATAGGGTTAAGGTTAGGCCTAGGGTTCACACTAGGGTAAGGGATATGGTTGGTATAATGGATAGGATTAGAGCTAAGTTTAGGGTGAGGTTTATGGTTAAGAATAGGTCTAGAATTATGGTTAGGGTTAGGGATAAAACTAGGGTTAGGCTTAGATTTATGTTTAGTGTAAGGGTTAGGTTTTGAGCTAGGGTTAGGGCTAGAGTGAGGGTTAGGTTTAGGGTTATTTCTAGGGATAAGATTATAGTACTCATAGGGTTAGGGTTAGGATTAGAGCTAGGGACATCATTAGGGATAGGGTTAGGGTTAGGGTAATGTATATGATTAGATGTAGATTTAGGTCTATATTTAACATTATATTGAGGTTTAGGCTTAGAGTTACGGCTATGGTTATGTTTAGGTATATAATAAGGGTTGGGGTTTGAGCTAGGGTTAGGTCTATGTCAAGTATGAGGTTTAAGGTTAGGTCTAGGTTTAGTTTTCCAGTTAGGTTTAGGTTTAGCATTAAGCCTAGGATTATCAATAAGGTTAGGTTTAGGTTTAGAGTAATGGGTAGGTTGAGAGCTAGGTTTAGGGCTAGGGTTAAAGTTAAGTTTAGGGCTAAGGTTAGGGTTAGATTGATGGGTAGGTGTGGGTTTATATTTAGAGTAATGTTTAGGCTTTGAGCTAGGATTAGGACTAAGGCAAGGGTTAGGTTAGTGTTAGGGTTAAAGTTTTGCTTAAGGTTTAGGATTAGCTCTAGGTTTTGTGTTAGGTTTAGGCCTAGGGTTAGGGCTATAGGCAATGTAAGAGCTAAGATTTTGTTGAGGGATTATTGTAGGGTTAGGGTTATGGCTAGGTCTAGTGTTAGGTTTAGATTTTTAGGTAGGGCCAGATTTAGAGATAGGTTTACTCCAAAGGCAGGGTAAGTGTTTGGGTGAGAGTTAGTGTTAGGGTTACAGCCAGAATTAGGACTATGTTTAGGTCTAGGGTTAGGATTAGTGTTAGAGTTAGGTTAAGGATTATTGTTAGGGCCAGGGCTAGGTTTATGTTTAGGTCTATGGCTAGAGTTAAGGCTAGATTAAGGATTTGGTTTGGGTCTAGTGATAGTGTTAGGGTTTGATCTAGGGTTAGGGTCAGTTTTAGACCTAGGGTAGTGTTAGGGTCAGAATAAGGGTTAGGGTTAGCGTTAGGGTTTGGGATAGAGTTAGAGCTAGAATGAGGGCTAGGGTTAGGACCATTAATAGGGTTAGGGTTTTGGTTAGCCAAAGGATTAGAGATAGGTCTAGGGTTCCATTAGGGTTAGGGTTTTTCTTAGGTTAAGGGATAGCCTTAGAGCTAGGGTTAATGCTAGAGTTAGGGTTAGGGTTAGGGTTTAATATAGGTTTAGAGCTTGGATTAGGGCTAGTTTTTGTGTTAGGGTTAGGGCTAGATTTGGGCATTGTCTAATGTAATAGCCAGGGTTACAATTAGGGTTAGTTTAAGGGTTAGGGGTAGGGGTAGGTCTAGTGTTAGGTTTAGGTTTAAGGTTAGGGAAATATTTAGAGCTAGGGTTATTGTTAGGTTATGATTCAGCATTAGGGTTAGTTTTAGAGTTAGGGTTAGGACTGAAATAAGAGCTAGGGTTACTGTTAATGTTCAGTTTAGGTGAGGGTTGTGTCTAGAGCTAGGGTGACTGTTAGTATATCAGTCAGGGTCAGGGTTAGCTTTAAGATTATGGTTATGACTTGAATTAGGGCTAGGATTACTGTTTGGTTTAGTTAAGTTTAGGGTGGTCTTTAGAGCTAGAGTCAGTGTTAGGATATGAGTCAGGGTCAGGGTAAGTTTTAAGGTTAGAGTTAGGACTCAAATTAGGGCTAGTGTTATGTATAGGTGTAGTGTTAGTGTTTGGTTTAAGTTAAGGTTTAGGTTTAGGGCTGTTGCTCAGTTTTGTTTTAACCCTAGGTTTAGTGTTTGGGCTAGATATAAGATTAGCCTTAGGGTTAGAGCAAGTGTTAGTGTTAGGCTTAGGCTTTGGGTTAGGGTTAGATTTGGATTTAGCATTATATCTAGGATTAGGGCTAGGTTTAACTATAGGGCATGGGTTAGGGATAGGGTTATGGTTATGATAACAGACAGGGTTAGAACTAGGCCTAGGGCTAGGGTGAGAGTTAGAGTTAGTCTTAGGCTTAGGGTTTTGGTTAGTTTTAGTGATAGGGCTAAGTTAGGGCTAGGATTAGGGCTAGGGTTAGTGTTGGTGTTAGGGCTCTATTAGGGATAGGATTAGGGCTAGAGTTAGGGTTAAGGTTAGAGCTAAGTTAGGGCTAAAATTAGGGCTAGGTTTTAAGGTTAGGGCTAAATTAGGGCTAGTATTAAAGCCAGGGTTAGTGTTAGGTTTAGACCAAGGGGTTTGGCTAGATTTAGGGTTAAAATTGGTGTTAAGGTTAAGTTTAGGGGAATGAGTTGGGTTATCGCTAGCTTTAGGGCTAGGGTGAGGGTTAGAATTAGGATTAGGCCTAGGTTTATGTTTCAGTTTAGGATTAAGGCTAGGTCTAGTGCTAGGTTAAGGGCTAGGTTTTCTGTTAGGGTTATGGCTAGGATCAGGTCTAAGGCTAATATCAGTCGAGGGTTAACATTAAAAAATAATTTTAGGGTTAGGTTATGGCTAGGTCTACTTTAAGATTTAGGTTTAGTTAGTTTAGTTAGGTCAGCTTTAGGGCTAAGGTTATTATTAGGGTCAGGGTCAGGATCAGGGTTATCATTTGGTTTAGCTAAAGGTTTAAGATTAGGGCACAAATTAGCATTAGATGTAGGCTTAGAGGTAGCATAATGGATAGGGTTTAGTTTAGGTTTCAGTTAAGGTTTAGGGTAATGGATGGATTAGGTTTAGCGATCGGGTTAGGTTTAGCATTAGGCTTAGGGTTATGTTTAGAGTAATGGATAGGTTTAGAGCTAGGGTTAGGGCTAGGTTATAGTTTGGATTAATTCTAGGATTAGGGCTAGGTTTAGGGATAGAGCTAGGGTGTGATTTGGGGTAAGTTGTAGGGTTAGGGTAAGTGTTAGGTTTAGGGCTAGGGTTATGGTTAGGTTAAGGTAAAGGTTAGTGTTTTAGCTAGTGTTAGGGCTAGGGTGAGGGTTAGGTTTAGGTTTAGGTCTAGGTTTACATTTATGGTTAGAGTTAGGTATAGTGTTAGGGATAGGGTTTTAATTACGGTTAGGGTTAGGGTTAGGGTAATGAATATGGTTAGAGCTAAAGTTCAGGCTATGTTTAATGTTAGGATTAGGGCTAGGGTTAGGGTTAGGGTTTAGATAGAGCTAGGGTTATGTTTAGTGTAAAGGTTAGGCTTTGAGCTAGGGTTAGATTTAACGTGAGGCTTAGGTTAGGGCTAGGTTTAGGGCTAGTTTTAGGCTGAGGGTTATGCTTAGAGCTAAGTTTTGGCCTAGGATTAGGCCTAGGTTTTGTATTAGGTTTAGGGCTAGGGTTAGGACTACGGGTAATGTAAGAGCTAGGGTTATGTTTAGGCTAGTTTTAGGTTTAGGGTTTTGACTAGGTCTAGTGTTAGGTCTAGGTTTTGGATTAGTGTCAGGTTTAAAGCTAGGTTCAGTGTTAGAATCAGGGTCAGTTTTGGGGATAGAGTTATGGTTAGGGTTAGAGCCAGAATTGCCACTAAGTTTAGTCTAGGGGTAGGGTAAGTGTTTGGTTTAGGTTAAGGGTTATTGTTAGGGCTAGTGCTAGGTTTTTGTTTAGGTCTAGAACTAGAGTTATAGCTATATTTAGGATTAGATTTGGGTCTAGGTCTAGTGTTAGGCTTAGGTATAGGTATAGGGTTACCAGTAGGGCTAGTGTTAGGGTTTCATTTAGGATTAGCAACAGGTTTAGACCTAGGGTTACTCTTAGGGTCAGATGAGGGTCAGGGTTAGGTTTAGAGGTAGAATGAGGGCTAGGGTTAAGACAAGTATTATTGTTTGAGTTTAAGTTAGGCTAAAGATTAGGATTAGGACTAGGATTAGCAATTGGGTTAGGGTTTGGCTTAGTGTATGGAATAGAGTTAGAGTTAAGATTAGGGCTAGTGTTAGGGTTAGGGTTAGGCCTAGTATTAGGGTTAAAGCTATGGTTAGGGCTCAGATTAGGGGTAGAATTTGTTTTAGGCTTAGGTAGGGCTATGGTTAGCACCATGACTAATGTACGAAATAGGGTTATGATTAAGGCTAGATTTAGGGTTTCATTAAGGCTAGATATAGTGTTGTGTTAGTGTTAATTTAAGGTTATGGTGATTTTTAGAGCTAGGATTAGTGTTAGGGTCAGAAGTAATTTTAGAGTTAGTTTTAGGGCTAGTTGTAGGGTTAGGGTTTGATTTAGGTAAGGATTAGGATTAGGACTATGGCTTGATTTGGTTTATGGCTAGGGATAGGGATAGGGCAAGTTTTAGGATTCGCGTTATGATTAGGGGTAGTGTTAGGTTTGGTTTAGGCTTATTGTTACAGTTGAATTTAGAGTTAGGTTTAGATATAGACTTAGGCTGAGATCTATGGTTAGGGTTAAGGTTAAGTATAGAACTAGGGATAGGGCTAGGGAAAGAGTTAGAGTTAGTCTTATGGCTAGGTTTAGGGTTAGGATAGGATTAAATAAAGGCTAGGATTAGCACGAGGCTTTGGGTTAGGCCTTGGTTTAGGGTTAGGTTTAGGGTTGTGGTTAGTTTTTGGGTATAGGATGAGAATATAGGTAGGTTTAGGGCTAGTGTGAGGAATAGAATTAGGGTTAGGGCTCGGGCTATGGTTTGGTTTAGGATTAAGCCTAGGTTTAGGACTAGGATTACGGCTAGGACTAATTTCAGGTATAGTGTTACGGTTAAAAATAGTTTTAGGTTTATGGTAACGACTAATGTAATACCAGGCTTGTGATTAGGTCTAATTTTAGGGTTAGTGTTAGGGTTAGGGCTAGGTCTATTGTTAGGTTTAGATATAGGGTTAAGTGATGTTTAGAGCTAGGTTTAGTGTTAAGGTCAGAGTCAGGGTCAGGGTTAGTTTTACGGTTTGGTCTAAAACTCGAATTAGGGCTAGAGTTATGGCTAAGTGTAGGGTTAAGACTTTGTTTAGGGTTAGGTCTATGACTTGGTTTTGTTTTAGGGCTAGGGTTAGTGCTAGTTTTAGTATTACCCTTAGGGTTAGGGCTAGGTTTAGGTTTAGGTTTAGGATAAGGTTAGGGTTAGATTTAGATTTAGGGTTAGATCAAGAATTGCTGCTAGGGCTATGACTAGGGCTAGTGTTAGACCTATTCTTTGGGCTAGGATTAGGGTTCCAGTAACGTATAGGGTAAGGACTAAGGTGAGAGTTAGTGTTAGTCTTTGAGCTAGGGTTAGGGTTAAGGTTAGGGATAGGGCTAAATTAGGTCTAACATTAGGGGTAGGGTTAGTGTTAAAGTTAGGCCTAGGGTATGGTTTGGGTTATAATTAAGGCTATGTTTAGGGCTAGGATAAGGGCTAGGGTCTGTGTTAGGGTTAAGGCTAGTATCATGGCTATGGCTAATATCAAGTCTAGGGTTATGCTTAGGGATAGTTTTATGGTTAGTTTTATTGCTAGGTCTAGTGTAAGGGTTAGGTATAGGGTAAGAGTGAGGTTTAGAGCTAAGGGAATTATTAGGGTTAGTGTCACTGTTAGGTTTTGGTTTAGGTTTGAGTTTAGAGTTAGGGCTCAAATTAGCATTAGGTTTAGAGTTAGGGTAATGATTGGATTAGGTCTAGGGTTCAGGGTAGGTTTAGGGTAATTGATAAGTTTGGGGATAGTGATGTGTTTAGGGTTAGGCCTAGGGTTAGCATTAGGGTAAGGTTTATGTTTAGGGTAATGATACAGTTAGATTTAAGGTTAGGGCTAGGGTTATGGTTAGGATTAGGTTTTGATTTAGGGTTAGGGTGAGAGTTATAACTATGGTTTGGTTAAGGTTATTTTTAGTGTAAGGGTTAGGTTCTGAGCTACGGTTCTGTGTAGGCTGAGAGTTAGTTTCAGGATTAGGTCTAGGGATAGGATAATGGTAGATTTGGGGGTTGGGTTAGGGTTAGGATTAGACCTAGGATTAGTGGTAGGGTCAGTAAAAGGGTCAGGGTTAGTGTTAGGTTTTTGGATAGGGTTAGATCTAGAATGAGGACAAAAGTAAGGGCTATTAATAAGGTTAATGTTTTGATTAGCCTAAGGATTAGTGATAGTTCTAGGGTTACCCTTAGGTTTAGGGTATTGCTTAGGGTAAGTGATGGGTTTAGAGCTAGGTTTAGGTCTATGGTTATGGTTACAGGTAGGGTTAAAGCTAGGTTTAGGGCTCTGATTAGGCATAGGTTTTGTGTTAGGTTTAGGGCTAGGGTTAGTGTTAGTGTTATGATTAAGGCTAGTTTTAGCGCTAGGATGAGGGATAGGGTTTTTTTTAGGGATAGGGGTAGGATTAGTGCTAGGCCTAATTCCAGGTCCAGAATTATGGTTAAAGATAGTTTTAGTATTATGATTATGGGTATGTCTAGTGTAAGGTTAGGTTTAGGATTAGCATCAGGTTTAGAGCTAGGGGTATTATTAGGTTCAAGTTCAAGGGTAGGATTTGGGGTAGGGTAAGGTTTAAAGTTAGGGCTCGAATTAGCATTAGGATTAGGGTTATGGATATGGTAATGGATAGAGTTAGTAATCAGATTAGGGCTAGGGTTATAGTTATGATTAGGGCTAGGTTTTGGGTTAAGTTAGTTATAGGGTTAGGGTTACAGGTAATGTAAGTACTAGGGTTATGATTACAACTAATTTTAGTGTTTTAGGGCTAGGTTTACTGTTAGGTTTAGGTTTAGGGTTACAGTGATGTTTAGACTTCAGGTTAGTGTTATGGTCAGAGTAAGGGTCAGGGTTAGTTTTAGGGTTTGGCTTATAACTCGAATTAGGGCTCGGGTTAGGAATAGGTGTAGGGTTAGGGATTGGTTTAGGTTAAGAGTTAGGGTTAGAGCTTGGGCTTGGTTTGGTTTTAGGGCTAGGGTTAGGGTTAGTAAAATTTTTAGAATTAGTGTTAAGGTTAGGGCTAGTCTTAAATTTAGGCTTAGGCTTCTGTTTAGGGTTAAATTTAGACTTAGGTTTTTATCTAAGGTTAGTGCTAGGGCTAACGATAGGGCAACGGTTAGGACTAGGATTTGAGAGAGGGTTAGTTTTATGGTAAGGGATAGGATTAGATGAGTGACAGGACCAATGTGAGAGTTAGAGTTATTCTTAGGGCTAGGGTTAGGGTTAGGGTTAGGGTTAGGGATAGGGCTAAATTACAGCTAGGGTTAGTATTAGGGCTAGGGTTAGAGCTCGTTTTATAATTAGCATCAGGTTTAGGGCTAGTTTTAGGCTTAGGCATTGAGTTAGGATTAGATTTAAAGTTAGGTTTCGATCTAGTGTTAAAGCTAGGTCTAAGGATAGGGCAATTGTGACGACAAGGCTTTGGGTTATATTTAGGGTTACGTTTAGGTTAAGGGATGTGGTTTTGGCTAAGTTTAGGGCTAGGGCAAGGTTTAGTATTAGGGTAAGGGTTAGTTAGTGTTAGGGGTATGATTAAGGCTAGTTTTATGGCTAGGATGAGTTTTATGGTTTGTGTTAGGGTTAGGAATAGTATTAGGGCTAGGGCTAATGTCAGGTCTAGGGTTATAGTTAGGGCTAGATTTAGTGTTAGGTTTCTGGCTTGGTCCAGTGTAAGGATTAGGTTTAGGGTAAGATTCAGTTTTATATCTAGGGTTATTTTTAGGGTCAGGGTCAGGTTTAGGGTTTGGGTTACGTTAGAGTTTAGGTTTAGGTTAATGACAGGGTTAGTTTTAGGGTTTAGGTTTGGTGTAGTGTAATGGATAGGGTTAGGATTAGGCCTAGGGTTAGCTTAAGGGTTAGGGTTATTGTTAGGGTAATGGAAGGGTTTAGACCTATGGTTAGAGCTTGAGTTATGTATAGGACTAGGGGTAGTTTTTGGTTAGAATCATGTTTATGTTTAGGTTTAAAGATAGGGTTCGGACTCACTTTAAGCTAGGTTTTGGGTTAGGTTAGGGCTAAGGTTAAGGCTACAGCTAATGTATGAAGTCGGGTTATGATTAGCGCTAGTTATAGGGTTAGGGTTAGGGCTAGGTCTAGTGTTAGGTTGAGGTTTACGATGATGATGATGTTTAGAGCCAGGATTAGAGTAGGGTAAGAGTCAGGGTCACGGTTAGTTTTGAGTTAAGGATAGGACTAGAATTGGGGATATGGTTAGGGCTAGGTGTAAAGTTATGGTTTGGTTTAGGTTAAGGATTAGGGTTATGGCTATGGTTCGGTTTTGTTTTAGGGCTAGGGTTAGTGTTAGGGCTAGTTTTAGGATTAGCGTTAGCATTAGTGCTAGTGTTAGGTTTAGGTTTAGGCTTAGGTTTAGGGTTAGCTTTAGAGTTAAGTTTATATTTAAGGTTATGACCAGGGCTCTGAATAGGGCTAGGGTTAGACCAAGTTGTAGGGATAGGATTAGGGTTCTAGTAATGTATATGGTTAGAACAAGAGTTAGGGTTAGGGTGAGAGTTAGAGTTAGTCTTTGGGCTAGGGTGAGGGATAGGGTTAGGGATAGGGCTAAATTAGGGCTAAGATTAGGGCTAGGATTAGTGTTAGGTTCAGGCCTAGGGTTGGGGTTAGGGATAAAATTAAGGCTATGTTTAGGGCTAGGATAAGAGCTAGGGTTTGTGTTAGGGTTAATATCAGGTCTAGGATTAAGGTTAGAAATAGTTTTAGGGTTAGGTTTATGGCTTGGTCTAGTGTAAGTGTTAGGTAGGATAAGAGTCAGGTTTAGAGCTAGGGGAATTATTAGGTTTATGGTCAGTGTTAGGGTTTGGTTTAGGTTTTAGTTTAGATTTAGGGCTCAAATTAACATTAGGGTTAAGGTTAGCATAATGATAGGGTTAGGTTTAGGGTAATTTATAGGTTTGGGGAAAGCAATAGAGTTAGGGTTAAGCCTAGGGTTAGCATGATGGTAAGGGTTATGTTCAGGGTAATGGATACAGTTATAATTAATTTTAGGGCTAAGGTTACAGTTAGGATTAGGTCTTTTGTTAGGATTAAGGTGAGGGTTAGAACTAGGATTATGTTTAGCATAAGGGTTAGGTTCTGAGCTATGGCTAGGGCTAGGCTGAGAGTTAGGTTCAGAGTTAGGTCTAGGGATAGGATTATGGTAAATTTGGGGTTAGACTTGGGGTTAGGGTAAGACCTAGGTTTAGTGTTAGGGTAAGAATACGGGTAAGGTATAGGGTTACGTTTTGGGATAGTGTTAGAGCTAAAATTAAGGCTAGGGTTACGACTATTAATAGGGTTAGGGTTTTGGTTAGTCTAAGGACTAGGGATAGGTCTAGGTTTACTCTTAGGTTTAGGGTTTTGCTTAGGGTAAGGGATTGATTTATTTCTAGGTTTGGGACAAGGTTAGGGTTAGAATTAAAGTTAAAATTAGGTTTAGGGCTCGGTTTAGGGCTAGATTTTGTGTTAGGTTTAGGGCTAGGATTAGGGTAACGGCTAATGTAAGAACTAGGGTTACCATTAGGGTTAGTTTTAGGGTTAGTGTTAGGGGTAGTTTGAGTGCTAGGGTTAGGTTTAATATTAGGGTGATATTTATAGCTACGGTTCTTGTTAGGATAGGAGTCTGCATCAGGGTTAGTTTTAGGGCTAGCATTAAGACTCAAATTAGGGCTATTTTTAATGTTAGAGTTTAGGGCAGTGTTTAGAGCTAGGGTGAGTGTTAGGATATGAGTCAGGGTCAGGATGAGTTTTAAGGTGAGTCTTAGGACTCGAATTACGGCTAGGTTTAGGTCTAGGTGTAGTGTTAGTGTTTGGTTTAAGTTAAGGCTTAGGGTTAGGGCTATTACTCAGTTTTGGTTTATGGCTAGGATTAGGGTTAGGGCTAGTTTTATGATTATCATTAGGGTTAGGGCTAGTGTTAGTGTTAGGCTTAGGCTTAGGTTTAAGGTTAGATTTAGAGTTAGGGTTAGGGCTGGGACTAACTTTAAGGCAAGTGTTAGGGCTAGTGTTAGGTTTATGATAGTAGATAGGGATAGAACTAGGAATAGGACAAGAGTTAGTGTTAGGGCTAGGGTGTGTATATGGCTAGAGATAGAGCTAAATTAGGGCTAGGATTAGGGCTATGTTTTGTGTTTAGCTTAAGCCTAGGTTTAGGGGTAGGGGTAGGTTTAAATTTAGGGTAAGAGATGACATTACAGCTATGTTTAGAGGTAGGGTGAGCGTTAGAATTAGGGTTAGGTGTAGGGTTAGAATTGGGGTTATGATTAAGGCTAGGTTAATGCTAGGATGAGGGCTAGGTGTGTTTTTCGGGTTAGGAATAGGATTAGGGCTAGGGCAAATTTCAGGTCCAGAATTATGGTTAAAGATAGTTTGAGGGTTATTTTTTATGGCTACGTCTAGGCTAAGGGTTAGGTTTTGGGTTATGGTCAAGTTTAGAGCTAAGGATATTATTAGGGTCAAGGTCTGGGTTAGGGTTTGGGATAGGTTAAGATTTCAAGTTTGGGATTGAATTAGTTTTAGAATTAGGGTTAGGGTAATGGATGGGTTCAAGGTTAGGTTTAGGGTCAGGGTTAGGTTTCAAATTAGGGCTAGGGTTAGGGCTTGTGTAGGGTTAGGGTTTGGTCTAGGGTAAGGATTATTGTTAAGAGTATGGCTCGGTTTTGTTTTAGGGCTAGGGCTAGGGTTAGGACTAACTTTAGCATTAGGGTTAGAGCAAGTTTCAAGTTTATGCTGAGGTTAGGGTTAGTTTTAGAGATAGGTTTCAATCGCGAGTTCGTGCTAGGGCTAAGGATAGTGCAAGGATTATGACTAGGGTTAGGGCTTGGGTTAGGGTTATGGCAAGGGATAGGGTTAAAAATAGGGATTGGTCTTGTGTGAGAATTATAGTTAGTCTTAATTCTAGGGTTAGGGTTAGGGTTAGGAATAGGGCTATATTAGGGCTAGGATTAGGGCTAGGTTTAATGATAGGGTTAGGGCTAGAGTTAGGGTTATGATTAGGGCTAGGGCTATGGTTAGGTTTAGGGTAAGGGTTAATTGTTTAAGCTACGATTAGGGCTAGGGGGAGTGTTAGGTTTAGAGTTATGTCTAGGTTATGGTTATGGTTATGTTCTCAGTTAGGGTTGGAATTAGGGATAGGGTTTTTATTAGTTTTAGGCATAGATTTAGAGTAATGTATTGGATTAGATGTAAGATTAGTTTTAGGGTTAAGTTTAGGTTATGGTTAAATTTAGGTTTATGGATAGGTTTAGTTTTGATTCATGGTAAGGTTTAGGGTTAAGTTTATGACAAGTGTTAGGTTAAGGGTTAGGTCGAGGGTTAGGTTTATGATTAGAGTTAGAAATAGGGTTAGGTTTAGGGCTAGGGTTATTATTAGGGTTAGGGTTAGGGTCAGGGTAATGTTAGTGTTAGAGCTAGGATTAGTACTAAGGTTAAGGTTAGGATTATGGCTAGGGTTAGGTTTATGTTTAGGAATAGGGTTAGAGTTATGTTTAGGCTAAGGATTAGGCTTTGAGCTAGGGTTATGTCTAAGGCGAGGGTTAGGTTTAGGGCTACATTTAGGATTGTGGTTATGCTTAGGATAGGTTTAGGCCTCGAATTAGGGCTAGGTTTTGTGTTAGGTTTAGGCACAGGTTTAAGGCTATGTGTAATGTAAGATGTAGGGTTCTGATTAGAGCTAGTTTTAGGGTTAGGGTTGTGGATATGTCTAGTGTTAGGTTTAGGTTTTGGGTTAGGTTCAGGTTTAGAGCTAGGTTTAGTGTTAGTGTTAGGGTCAGTGTTCAGTTTAGAGTTAGATTTATGGTGAAAGCCAGAATTAGGACTAGGGTTAGGACTAGGGATTGGGTTAGTATTTGCTTTAGGTTAAGGATTATATTAGGGCTAGGGCTCAGGATTTTTTTAGGTCTAGGTCTAGAGTTATGGTTATATTTAGGATTAGGCTTAGGTCTTGGGCTTGTGTTATGGTTAGGTTTAGGTATAAGTTTACTGGTAGGTCTAGTTTTTGGTTTGGTTTAGGGTTAGGGTCAGATTTAGACTGAGGGTTTGTGTTAGGGTAAGGAATTGAGTTAGGGTTAGAGCTAGAATGAGGGCTAAGGTTAGGACTAGTGATAGGGTTAGAATTTGGATTAGACTATAGATTAGGATTAAGACTAAGGTTAGCATTATGGATAGGGTTTGGCTTAGGGTAAGTGATAGAGTTAGAGCTAGGGTTAGGACTAGGTTAGGGTTAGGGTTAGGGCTAGGGTTAGGTTTAGGTTTAGTTTTACATCTAGGGTTAGGGCTCAGATTAGGGCTAGTTTTTCTGTTAGGTTTAGGGCTAGGGTTAGGGCTAAGGCTAATATAAGAACTAAAGTTATGATTAGAGTTAGTACTTGGTCTATATCTAGTATTAGTGCTATCTTTAGGGTTAGTGTGATATTTATAATTAAGGTTAGTTAGAATATAAGTCAGGGTTAATTTTCGGAATAGGACATGAATTAGATGTAGAAGGTTATGGCTAGGTTTAGGGTTAGGGTTTGGTGTAAGTTAACATTTTAGGATTAGGACAATGGCTTGGTATTTTTAAGTGGATAAGGCTAGGGTTATGGATAGTTTTAGGATTAGTGATAGTGTTAAGTCTAATGGTAGGTTGAGGATTAGGCTTAGGGTTAGGGTCAAATGTAGAGTTATGGTTAGATCTAGGGTAGGGTCTAGGGCTGGGATTGGGGCTAAGGTTAGTGCTTGGGTTAGGTTTATTGTAATAGATATTGTTAGAATTAGAAAGAGGGCTGGAGAATATTTAGAGTTAGTCTTCGGCCAAGGTTAGGCATAGAGTTAAGGTTAGAGCTAAATTAGGTTAGGGCTAAATTAGGGCTAGGATTAGTGCTCGGGTTAGTGTTAGCGTTAGGCCAATGGTTAGGGCTGGAGATATGGTTAGTGTTAGTGTTAGGGTTAGTGATAGGGTTAGGAGAATGAATGGGGTTATACCGAAGTTCAGGTCTAGGGTGAAAGTTAAAATTAGAGATGGGGCTTGAGTTCGGGTTTGGGTTAGGATTAAGGCTAGGTATAGGCCTAAAATGAGGACTAGTGTTTGTGTTAGGGTTAGGGCTAGGATTAGGGATGGGCTAATGGCAGGTCTGGGTTCATGGTTATGGTTAGTATTAGGGTTAGGTTATGGCTAGGTCTAGTGTAAGGGTTAGGTTTAGGTTAAGGGTCAGGTTTAAAGCTAGGTGTATTATTAGGGTCAGAGTTCGAGTAGGGTTTGGTTTAGGTTAAGATTTAGGGATAAGGCTTGAATTAGCCTTAGGGATAGGGTTAGGGTTAGGGTTATGGTAATTGATAGGGTTAGGTTCAGGGTTCAGGTTAGGTTTACAGTAATGAATAGGGTTAGTGTTGGCGATAGTTAGCCTTAGGCCTAGGGTTAGCATTTGGGTTAGGCTTATCTTTAGGGTAATGGATAGGGTTAGAGCTAAGGTTAGGGCTAGAGAGCAAACCCTTGACCCAAGAGGCCCAAATGTAAAGAATATAGTAAGGCTAGATAAAAGTAGAATCCTGCCCAGTATCAAAGAAATTTGAACAAAACTAAATCTAACAAAACACTAGCTGTAACCCTAGCACTAACCTAATACTAAATCTAAGCTAACCTGTTTACAAATCCATTGATCATAGTACTCCCCAAATAAAGGAGTCCAGTGGGGCAAGCTAACAGATGAATCCTGTTCAGTATCAAAGAAATCTGACCAAATAATTGGGGGAGGTATTTCAGTACGCGCATATTTTCCTATTTTCTCCTAATGTGCTCTTGGATGAATTATTTTCTCATGCTTCAGTTTAAGATACTTTCACAAGAAACAACCAGAGAGTGCCCACAGAGAGCTGATTGATTGTGTGAAGTTTTAAGCAGCTAATACTAACTCTGTTTGATTTCCAGATCCATTTTCATTAAAGTCTATAGGTCATAATAAAGTGAAACCTAAGAATTCAAACTCTTCTGACAGTGAACTGGCAAACCTTGAAAACCCAAACTTGGGGATACTACTAAGACAAGGAAAAGGAAGAATTCTGTACAATATCAATGTAATCCATGCAAAAAATATTGAAGCTTTGCTCCTAAAGGTTTTTTTTTTTTTTCTAATTCAGCTTTGGGCTACTTCCACAAGAAACAAATGAGAGAATGTGCACTGAGAACTGATTGAGTGTGTGAAGTTTCAAGAAGCTAGCACAAACCCTGTTTGAGTCCAGATCAATTTCCATTCAACCCTATAGGGCAAAATAAACTGAAAGTTGAAAATTAAAACTGCTCCAAAAAGCAAACCCTTTTACGAGGAGACCCAAACATGGGGAGAATACTAAGATTAGGAAAAAGATAAATCCTGCCCAGTATCCAAAAGCTTGAAAAAAACTAACTCTAATACTAACACTAGTTCTAACCCTAACTCTAACCATAACCCTAAGCCTAACCTGTTAAGAGAATCTTTTGTCATAAAAGTTTTAAACTTGGGGAGACTAGTGGGGCAAGTTTACATATGAATTCTGCACAGTATCAAAGAATTCTGACCAAATAATTGGGGGAGGTGTTTCAGTACCTGCATATTGCCCTGTTTTTTTTTTTCCAATGTGCTCTTGGATAAACTTGTTTTGCATGCTTCAGCTTATCGCTACATTAACAAGGAAGAAACCAGAGAGTGCCCACAGAGAACTGATTGAGTATGTGAAGTTCAACCAGCTAGCACCAACACTCTGATTTCCAGCTCCATTCTCATTTACCCATATATGTCAAAATGAAGTGAGACATTAAAATCAAACTATTCCCAACAGCGAAACATTGAACCGAGAAGACCCCAAACTGGGGCACATGGTAAGGTTAGGTAAGAGATAAATCTTCCCAGTATCAATGAAATTTGAACAAAACAAACCCTAACGCTAACACTAGCTCTAAAGCTCGCCCTAACCCTAACCGTAACACTAACCCTTAACTGTTTAGAGAACCATTGATTCTAGAAGTGCCAACCTTGTGGAGCCTAGTGGAGTAAGCTAAAAGATAAATACTGTGTAGTATCAAAGAAATCTGATCAAATTATTGGGAGACTTATTTCAGTAATACATGTTTCTCTGTTTTCTTCTTAAGGCTCTCAGATACAGTTTCTTTTGCATGCTTCATCTTTGGCCTACCTTCAAAAGATAGAAACCAGAGAGTGTCCACTGATAACTGATTGTGTGAAGTTTCAAGCACCTCCTTCCAACCCTGTTTGATTTCCAGTTCAATTTTCATTCACATCAATAAGCCATAAGGAAGGGAAACCTTAAAATACAAACTTTTTCTGACAGCGAACCATTGAACTGACAAGGCCCAAACCTGTGGAGCATAGTAATGCTAAGTAAAAGATGAATACTGCCCAGTATCATAGAAATTTGAAAAAAACTAGGGCCACATGGGATCTCTTGGCACAGATGGAAGGCTGGGCTGTGCAGTTTCTCTGGGTGCAGACAACAGTCTCAGCCACACAGGCGCTCTCTGCACAGACGGAAGGCAGCACAGAACACAAAGGCTTTGATTGTGAGTCACCAGACTGAGCTCTAGACACAGAACAAGGTCACTCCAGTACCACCCACCTCACCAAACACCACACATGGGTAATAGATGGAATCTATCTTGCAAAACCTTACTTGCCATCTATCAGTGGGCGTGGCTACCAGCTTGTTTCTGCAGCTGGTCAGGTACCCAGTTTCCAAATCCCCTACCTCCAGCTGTGATAACAAGATATTTCTCACAAGCTTTTGGTCGGTGTAGCTATCAATGCAGAATAGCAACTCTACAGGCACCTGGTTTCCAATTCAGAGACTAAGAGTAGGGAGGCTCCAGGTAGAAGCTCAAGCCCTCTCATCCTGGCTACCTCCACCACCCTGAGCACAGAGACTCAAGCTAGGAATAGACAACTCCACCTACTGCAATAAAAGAAAACAGAGTTCTGGCAGACTTTTTTTTGTTTCTTACTTTTCTTTTCTTGCTCTTCTCATCCATTCTTCTATACCCTTCTCCTCTGGTCCTCACAACCACAACATATGTGAAACCAAGAACTTTCCATGAAATTGGACTTTAAGAACTGAATCACTAGAATTGTATAATATGGAGGAATTGCATAGGCCCCACCTCACCACCTCTTAATTTGCTCTTTTTTTCTCCCTATCTTTCTCTCTTTCCTTGTTATTTTTTCTTCTTTTTTCCTTCTCCCTCTATCCCACTTTCAGCCTCCTAACTTTTACTATTTATATATAGGGTAATTTTATGAATACAGATAAAGAGTTTGAATTTATACCTTCTTCCATAAACTGCCCCTGTCTATTCATTAGAGTTCTCCTCCAAATTTGCTAAGTTAGATTAATCACATACCCTCATTCCTTTCCTCCTTAAGATAGCATCCTACCACTGACCCTCAGTTTTCTATATACCACCAGCAATGGTATGCCTTTTATGAAACTACTTACTATATTGTAAATAATAATTGAAGCCAACATCTGTAGACACAGAGTCTAAATATAAATATATTTATAATGGTTAAGCTTAGGCTTTGGGTTAGGTTTAGATTTAGAGTTAGATTTTGATCTATGGTTAGAGGTAGGGCTAAGGATAGGGCAAGGTTTAGGACTAAGGTTTGGGTTAGGTTTAGGATTATGGTAAGGGATAGGGTTAGAACTAGTGATAGGTCTAGCATGAGAGTTAGAATTAGTCTCAGGGCTAGGATTAGGGTTCGGGTTAGAGTTAGGGATAGGGCTAAATTAGGGCTATTGTTAGTGTTAGGTTTAGGCCTTGGTTTAGGGTTAGATTTAGGATTATGTTTAGGGTAGGGTATTGGGTTATAGCTAGATTGAGGGCTAGGACAAGGTGTAGGTTTACGGTTATGTTTAAAGCTAGGTTTAGGGTTAGGATGAGGGCTAATGTTTGTGTTAGGGTTAGGGCTAGTATTAGGGCTAGGGCTAATGTCAGGTCTAGGGTTACAGTTAGGGATAGATTTAGTGTTAGGTTTATGCCTTGGTCCAGTGTAGGGGTTAGGTTTATATTAAGGGTCAGTTTTAGCCCTAGGGTTATTATTAGGGTCAGGATCAAGGTGAGGGTTTGGGTTAGGTTAGGGTTTAGGTTTAGGGCTTGAATTATCATTAGGGTTTCTGGTTAAGGTAATGAAAGGGTTTGGTTTAGGGTTTAGGTGTGGTTTAGTGTAATGGATAGGGTTAGGGATAGGCCTAGGGTTAGCATAATGGGTTATCATTAGGGTAATGGATAGGGTTAGACCTAAAATTAGGGGTACGGTTATGTATAGGATTAGGGTCTTTTTTGGGTTAGGATTAGATTTACGTTTAGGGTTAAAGCTAGGTTTAGCGGCTGGAGATGTGGCTCAAGTAGTAGTGTGCTCGCCAGGCATGCGCAGGGCACTGGGTTCGATCCTCAGCACCACATAACAATAAAATAAAGATGTTGTGTCCACCAAAAACTAAAAAATAAATATTAAAAAAACTAGGTTTAGGACTCGGATTAAGGCTAGGTTTTGGGTTAGGTTAGGGCTAGGGTTAAGGCTATGGCTAATGTACAAAGTAGCATTATGATTAGAGCTGGTGATAGGGTCAGGGTTAGGGCTATGTCTAGTGTTAGGTTTAAATTTATAGTCACGATGATGTCAAGAGCTAGGTTTAATTTGTTAGGGTCTGAGTCAGGGTCCAAATTAGTTTTCGGGTTAGGGTTAGGACTAGAATTAGAGATAGGAATAGGGCTAGGTGTGGGGTTAGGATTTGGTTTAGGTAAAGTATTAGGGTTAGGATCATGATTCGGTTTTGTTTTAGGGCTAGGGGTAGAGTTAGGGCAAGTTTTAGGATTAATGTTAGGATTAGGGTTAGTGTTAGTGTGAGGTTTAGGCTTAGGTTTAGGTTTAGATTTAGAGTTAGGTTTAGATCTACGCTTTGAGCTAGGACTAAGGATATGGCTAGGATTAGGGCTAAGTTTCGGGCTAGGTTTATGGTGATAGTAAGGTATAGGGTTAGAACTAGGTATAAGGCTATGGCAAGAGTTTGAGTTAGTCTTAGGGCTAGGGTTAGGGTTGGGTTAGGGATAGAGCTAAATTAGGGCTGGAATTAGGAATAGGGTTAGTGTTAGGGTCAGGCCTATGTTTAGGGCTAGGGTTAGTGTTAGGGTTAGGGATAGGTTTAGGTTAAGGGATGGGATTATAGCTACTTTTATGACTAGGGTGAGGATTAGAATTAGGGTTATGGTTAAGGTTTAGGTTTATGATTAAGGCAAGGTTTATGGCTAGGATGTGGTATAAGGTTTGTGTTAGGATTAGGACTAGGATTAGAGATAGGGCTAATATCAGGTCTAGGGTTACAGTTAGGGAGAGTTTTAGGTTTAGGTTTATAGCTAGGTCTATTGTAAGGGTCAGGTTTCTTGTTAGGCTCAGGTTTAGAGCTCTGGGTATTATTAGACTCAGGGTCAGATTAAGGTTTAGGTGTAAGGCTCTAGTTATCATTATGGTTAGGGATAGGTTAATGATAGTTTTAGGTTTAGAGTTCAGTTTAGGTGTAGGGTAATTGTAGGGTTAGATTAGGGATAGGATTAGGATTCGGCCTAGGGTTAGCAGAAGCATTAGGATTATAATTAGGGTAATTGATAAGGTTAGAGCTAGTGATAGGGCTAGTGTTATGCTAAGGGTTAGGTCTAGGGTTAGGCTTAGGTTTAGGATTAGGGCTAAGATTTGGGTTATAGTTAACTTTAGGGTTAAAGCTAGGATAGGCTTGGGTTAGGTATAGGTTTTCCAATAGGTCAGGGCTATGGCAAATGTAAGAATTTGTTATGATTAGGGCTAGTTTTAGGGTTAATGTTTGAGCTAAGTATAGTTTTAGGGTTAGGTTTAGGGTTAGGGTGATGTTTAGAGCTAGAGTTAATGTTAGTGTCAGAGTCAGTGTTCAGTTTAGGGTTATAGTTAATGGAAAAGCCAGAATTAGGACTAGGATTAAGTCTAGGGGATACGTTAGTGTTTGGCTTTAGGCTAAGTGTTATTATAGAGCTAGGGCTAGGTTTTTCTTTAGATCTAGTTATGGATAGATTAGGAATAGGTTTAGGTCTAGGGCTAGTGTTTGGGTTAAGTTTAGGTATATGGTTACCAGTAGGGCTAGTGTTAGAGTTTGGTTTAGGGTTATGTTCAGTTTTAGACCTATGATTAGTGTTATGGTCAGAATAAGGGTCAGGGTTAGAGTGAGGGCTTGGGTTACAGTTAGAGCTAGAATGAGGACGAGAGGTAGGACTACAAATAATGTTAGGGTTTGGGTTAGCTTAAAGATTGGGATTAGGATTAGCATTAGGTTTAGGGTTTGGCATAGGGTAAGGGATAGGATTAGAGCTAGGGTTAGGGATAGGGTTACGATTAAAGCTAGGTTTAGGGCTCAGATTAGGGCTAGTTTTATTGTTAGGGTTATTGCTATGGTTAGAGCAATGGCTAATGTAAGAACTATGGTTTTAGGGTTAGTTTTAGGATAATGGTTAGGAGTTAAATCTCTAGTGTTAGGATTAGGTTTAAGGTTAGGGTGAAATTGAGAGATAGTGTTAGGGTTAGGTTAATAATAGTCAGGGTCAGGTTTAGTTTTAGGGTTAGGTTTAGGACTCGAATTAAGGCTAGAGTTACTATAAGGGTTCAGTTTAAGGTTAGGGTGGTGTTTAGAGCTAAGGTGAGTGTTAGGATATGAGTCAGAGTTATGGTTAATATTAAAGTAAAGGTTAAGACTCGAATTAGGGCTAGGGTTAGGTCTAGGTGTAGTGTTAAGGTTTGATTTAAGTTAAGGTTTAGGGTTAGGGCTATTGTTACCTTTTGTTTTAATGCAAGGGTTAGGGTTAGGGCTTGTTTTATGATTAGCTTTAGGGCTAGTTCTAGTGTTAATGTTAGGCTTAGGCTTAGGTTTAAGGTTAGATTTAGAGTTAGGGCTAGATCTAGGGTTAGCACTAGGAATAACGATTAGGCAATGGTTGTGGCTAGGTTTAGGGCTATATTTAAGATTACGGTAATGGATAGAGTTAGAAGTAGGGATAGGGCTAGTGTGAGAGTTAGAGTTAGTCTTAGACCTAGAGTTAGGGTTAAGGTTAGGGATAGGTTTAAATTAGGTCTAGGATTAGGGCTAGGGTTAGTTTTCACCTTAGGCCTAAAGTTAGGGTTAGGGTTATGGTTAAGTTTAGGGTAAGGAATGGCATTATAGCTAGGTTTAGAGCTAAGGTGAAGGTTAGAATTAGGGTTAGGCTCTGGTTAATTTTAGGGTAATGATTAAGGCTAGGTTTGGGACTAGTATAGGAGCTATGGTTTATTTTAGTGTTAGGGCTAGGATTAGGGCTAGGGCTAATATCAGATCTAGGGTTATGGTTAAAGATAGTTTTAGGGTTAGTTTTATGGCTACATGTAATATAAGGGTTAGGTTTAGGGTTAGGGTCAGGTTTAGAGCTAAGGGTATTATTAGTGTCAAGGTGTGGTTTAGAAGTTTGGGATAGGTTAAGCTTTAAAGTTAGGGATCGAATTAGCGTTATGATTAGTGTTAGTGTAATGATAGGGTGAGGTTTAGTGTTTAGGTTTGGTTTAGAATAATGCATAGGTTTAGGAGTAGGGATAGGGTTAGGTTTAGGCCTAGGGTTATGGTTACGACAATGGATTGGGTTAGAGCTAGGGTTAGGGCTAGGTTTGTGGTTTTGATTAGGGCTAGTTTTAGGATTAGGGTTAGGGTTAAAACTTGAGTTAGGGCTTGGATTGGGGCTAGGTTTTGGGTTAAGTTAGTGCTAGGGTTTGGGGTAAGGCTAATGTAAGTACCAGGGTTAAAATTAGCGTTAAATTTATGGTTAGGGTTAGTGGTAGGTCTTGTGTTAGGTTTAGGGTTACAGTTAGGGTAATGTTTAGACTAGGGTTAGTATTATGGTCAGAGTCAGGGTCAGTGTTAGTTCTAGTTTTCAGCTTAAAACAAGAATTAGAGCTAAGTTTTTAGGTCTAGGGTTAGGGTTTGGTTTAGGTTAAGGGTTAGAGCTATGGCTCAGTTTTGTTTTAGGGCTAGGGTTAAAGTTAGATTTAGTATTAGGGTTAAAATTAGATTTAAAGTTAGGGTTAGGGTGAGGGTTAGGCTTAGGGTTAGGGTTTGATTTAGAGTTAAAATTAGTTCTAGGTTAGCGATAGAGCTATTGATAGGGCTAGGGTTAGGGCTAGGGTTAGGAACTATGGATGGAGATAGGGTGAGATTTAGAGTTAGTCTTAGGGCTAGGGTTAGGAATAGGACTAAATTAGGGCTAATATTAGGTTTAGGCTTAATTTTTGGGTTAGGCCTAAAGTTAGGTTTAGGGTTAGGATTAAGGCTAAGTTTAGGGTTAGGATAAGGGCTGGGGTTCGTGTTAGGTTTAGGGCTAGCATTAGGGCTATGGCTAATGCTAGGTCTAAGCTTATGGTTGGGGATAGTTTTACAGTTAGGGTTATGGCTAGGTATAGTGTAAGTGTTAGGTTTAGTGTTAAAATCAGCTTTAGAGCTAGGAGATTTATTAGGGTCAGGGTCAGTGTTAGAGTTGTTTGAGGTTAGGGTTTATGTTTAGGGCTTAAACTAGCATTAGGGTGTGGGTTAAGGTAATGACAGGGTTTTGTTTAGAGTTCACATTAGGTTTAGGGTAATTGATAGGGTTAGGGTTAGTGATAGGCTTAAGGTTAGGGCTCGTGTTTGCATTAGAGTAAGAGTTATGGTTAGTATAATGGATAGGATTAGAGCTAAGTTTAGTGCTAGGTTTATGGTTAGGAATAGGTCTTGAATTAGGGTTAGTGTTAGGATTAAAACTAGGGTTAGGCTTAGGTTTATGTTTAGCATAAGGGTTAGGGCTAGGGTGAGGGTTAGATTTAGGGTTACTTCTAGCAATGAGATTATAGTACTCATAGTGTTAGGGTAAGGATTAGGGCTAGTCACATCATTAGGGATAGGGTTAGGGTTAGGGTAATGTATAGGATTAGATGTAGATTTAGGGCTATGTTTAATGTTAGATTCAGGTTTAGGCTTACAGTTAGGGCTATGGTTATGTTTAGGTTTATAGTAAGGTTTAGGGTTTGAGATAGGATTAGGTCTATGGCAAGTATGAGTTTTAAGATTAGGTGTAGGGTTAGTTTTCTAGTAAGGATTGGGTTTAGCATTAAGCCTAGGATTATCACTAAGGTTAGGTTTAGGTTTAGAGTAATGGGTAAGTTTAGAGCTAGGTTTAGGACTAGGGTTAAGGTTAGAATTAGAGATAGGGTTAGGGTTAGATTGAGGGATAGATGTAGGTTTATGTTTAGAGTAATGTTTAGGCTTTGAGCTAGGAATAGGACTAAGGCAATGGTTAGGTTAGGGTTAGAGTTAGGGTTATGCTTAAGGCTTGATTTAGGCCTAGTATTAGCTCTAGGTTTTATGTTAGGTTTAGGCCTAGGGTTAGGGTTATGGGAAATGTAATAGCTAGAGTTATGTTGAGGGCTAGTTGTATGTTTAGGGTTATGGCTAGGTTTAGTGTTAGGTTTAGATTTTCGGGTAGGGTGAGATTTAGAGATAGGTTTCCTCTAAAAACAGGGTCAGTGTTTGGGTTAGAGTTAGTGTTAGAGTTACAGCCAGAATTAGGACTATGTTTAGGTCTAGTGTTAGGGTTAGTGTTTGAGTTAAGTAAGGATTATTGTTAGGTCTAGGGCTAGAGTTAAGGCTAGATTTAAGATTTGGTTTAGGTCTAGGGCTAGTTTTAGGGTTTGGTGTAGGGTTAGGGTCAGTTTTAGACCTAGGGTTAGTTTTAGGGTCATAATAAGCATCAGAGTTAGCATTAGGGTTTGGGATAGGATTAGAGCTAGAATGAGCGATACGGTTAGGACTATTAATAGGGTTAGGGTTTTGGCCTGCCTAAGGATTAGAGATAGGTCTAGGGTAACCATTAGGGTTAGGGTTTTTCTTAGGTTAAGGGATAGCCTTAGAGCTAGGGTTAATGCTAGAGTTAGGGTTATGGTTAGGGTTAAATACAGGTTTAGAGCTTGGATTAGGGCTAGTTTTTTGTTTGTTTGTTTGTTTGTTTGTTTGTTTGTTTGTTTTTTGTTAGGGTTAGGGCTAGATTTGGGCATTGGCTAATGTAAGAGACAGGGTTAAAATTAGGGTTAGTTTTAGGGTTAGGTTTAGGGGTTAGTCTAGTGTTAGGTTTAGGTTTAATGTTAGGGTAATATTTAGAGCTAGGGTTATTGTTAGGATATGAGTCAGCATCAGGGTTAGTTTTAGGGTTAGAGTTAGACTCAAATAAGCACTGGGATTACTGTTCGGTTTAAGGTGAGGGCTGTGTCTAGAGCTAGAGTGACTGTTAAGATATCAGACAGGGTCAGGGTTAGGTTAAGGATTAGAATTATGACTTGAATTAGGGCTAGGTTTACTGTTAGGGATCAGTTTAAGTTTAGGGTGGTCTTTAGAGCTAGGGTCAGTATTAGGATATGAGTCATGGTCAGGGTAAGTTTTAAGGTTAGGGTTAGGACTCGAATTAGGACTAGGGTTTTGTCTAGGTGTAGTGTTAGGGTTTGTTTTAAGTTAAGGTTTAGGGTTAGGGCTGTTGCTCAGTATTGTTTTAGTCCTAGGTTTAGGGTTTGGGCTAGTAATAAGATTAGCATTGGGTTAGGGCTAGTGTTAGTGTTAGGCTTAGGCTTTGGGTTAGGGTTAGATTTGGATTTAGGGTTAGATCAAGGATTAGGGCTAGGTCTAACTATAGGGCAAAGGTTAGGGCTAGGGTTATGGTTACGAGAACTGATAGGGTTAGAACTAGGGCTAGGGCTAGGGTTAGTCTTAGTTCTAGGGTTTTGGTTAGTTTTAGGGATAGGGCTAAGTTAGGGTTATATTTAGGGTAAAGGTTAGGTTTTGAGCTAGGGTTAGGTCTAAGACGAGGGTTAGGTTTAGTGTTATGGTCAGGGTTAGGTTTAGGGTTAGGGCTTGGGTTTTCATTAGGATTATGATTAGGTTTAGGGTAATAGATTGGGTTAGATGTAGGTTAGCTTTATGGTTAAGGTTAGGTTTAGGTTTAAGCTAGTTTTAGGGCTAGCTTTACTGTCGTTTTTAGGGTAAGAGTTAGGGTTTGAGTTAGGGTTAAGGCTATGACAACATTTAGGTTTAGGGTTAGGTCTAGGGTTAGGTTTATGGTTTGGGTTAGGGTTTCAGTTAGGGTTAGAGATAGGGTTATCATTAGGGTTAGGGTTAGAGTTAGGGTAATGGCTAGTGTTAGAGCTAGTGTTAGGTCTAGGGTTAAGGTTAGGATGAGGGCTACTGTTAGGGTTATGATTAGGGATAATCCTAGAGTTATGTTTAGGCTAACGGTTAGGCTTTGAGCTAGGGTTAGGACTAAGGTGAGGGTTAGGGTTAGGGATAGGACTAGGGTTAGGGTTAGGGTGAGGGTTATGCTTAGTGTAGGTTTAGGCCTCGATTAGGGTTAGGGTTATTTAAGTTTTGTGTTAGGTTTAGGCCTAGGGTTAGTGCTATGTGTAATGTAAGATCTAGGGTTCTGATTAGAGCTAGTTTTAGGGTTAGGGTTATCACTAGGTCTAGTGTTAGGTTTAGGTTTTGTGTTAGGATCAGGTTTAGAGCTAGGTTTAATGTTAGTGTCAGGGCCAGTGTTAAGGTTAAAGTTAGGGTTAGGGTGAAACCAGAATAGGATTAGGGTTAGATCTAGTGGTAGGGTTAGTATTTGTTTAGGTTAAGGGTTATTGTTAGGGCTAACACTAAGTTTTGTTTAAATCAAGGGCTAGAGTAATAGCTATATTTAGGATTAGGTTTAGGTCTATGGCTAGTCTTAGGGTTATGTTTAGGTATAAGTTTATTGATAGGGCTAGTTTCAGGTTTTGGGTTTTTTTTTAGGGTCAGGTTTAAACCTATAATTAGCGTTAGGGTCAGAATAAGGGTGAAGGTTAGGGTGAGGTTTTGGGTTAGGGTTATATCTAGAATGAGGGCTAGTGTTAGGACTAGTAATAGGGTTATTGTTTGGGTTTGGCTAAGGATTAGGATTAGGACTATATTTAGCACTATGAATAGGGTTTGGCCTAGAGTACTTGATAGTATTAGAGCTAGCATTAGGGGTAGAATTAGAGTTAAGATTAGGGCTAGTTTTAGGGTTAGGGTTAGGGTTAGGGTTAAATCTAGTGTTAGTGCTCTGATTAGGGCTATTTTTGTGTTAGATGTAGGGCTAGGGTTTGGCTAAGGACAAACCCTAGGGTTGCGATTAGTGTTAGTTTTAGTGGTATGGTTTCGGCTAGGTCAAGTGTTAGCATTAGTTTTAGGGTTAGGGTCATATTTAGAGCTAGGGTTTGTTTTTGGATATGAGTCAGAGTGAAGGTGAGTTTTAGGCCTAGGACTCGAATTAGAGGTTGGGTTATGGCTAGTTATGGGTTAGGGTTTGGTTTAGGTTAAGGTTTAGGGTTAGAACAATGGCTCGGATTTTTTTTAGGGCTAGTGCTTAGATTAGGGCTAGTTTTATCATTAGCAATATTGTTAGAGCTAGTTGTAGTTTGAGGTTTAGGCTTAAGATTAGGGTTAGTTTTAGACTTATGGTTAGATCTAGGGTTAGGGCTATGGCTAGGGTTAGGGCTCAGGTTAGGTCTATTGTGAGGGTTACAGTAATGAATGGGGTTATAAATAGAAATAGGGCTAGGGTGTGAGGTAGAATTAGTCTTGGGGCTGGGATTAGGGGTAGGGTTTAGTTTAGGTTTCAAATAGGGGTAGGATTAGCGCTATGATTAGTCTTAGGGTTAGGCCTATGGTTAGGTCTAGGGTTAAGGTTAGTTTTAGGGGAAGGGATGGGGTTATATAGCTAAGTTAAGTGCTAGGGCGTGGGTTATATTAAGTTATAGGGCTAGGGTGAGGGTGAGGGTTAGGATTAAGTCTAGGTTTAGGGCTAAGAAGGGGGCTAGGGTTTGTGTTAGGGTTAGGGCTAGGATTAGGGCTCGGGATAATGTCAGGTCTAGGGTTATAGTTAGGGATAGTATTAGGGATAGGTTTATGGCTAGGTCTAGTGTAAAGGTTAGGTTTAGTGTAGGGGTCAGGTATAGAGCTAAGTTATTAATAGGGTCAGAGTCTGGGTTAGGGTTTGGTTTGGGTTATGGTTTAAGGTTAGGGCTCAAGTTAGCATTAGGGTTAGGGTTAAGGTTAGAGTAATGGATAGAGTTAGGTTTAAAGTTCAGGTTAGGTTTAGAGTGATAAATAGGATTAGTGTTAGAGATAGGGTTAGGGTTAGGCCTAGGGTTAGCATTTGGTTTAGGCTTATGTTTAGAGTAATGAATAGGTTTAGTGCTAGTGTTAGGGCTTAGGTTAAGGTTAGGATTAGGTCTAGGGATTGGGTTACTCCTAGTGTTAGTGTTAGGGTTTGGTTTAGGGTAAGTGTTAGGGTTTGAGCTAGGGTTAGGTCTAGGGTGAGGATTAAGAATAGAATAAAGGCTATGGTTAGGGTTAGGATTAGGGTTAGAGTTGGGGTTAGGGCTAGGGTTAGAATTAGGGTTAGAGATATGTTTAAGGTAATGGATAAACTTCGAGCTAGGAATTGTGCTATGGTTACACTTAGGATTATGAATAGGGTTAGGGTTAAGGTTAGAGATAGCGTTATGTTTAGAGTAAGGGTTAGAGTTTGAGCTAGGGTTAGTTCTAGGGAAAGTATTAGGTTTAGTGTTTGTGCTAGGGTTAGGGTTAAGGTTATGTTTAGGTCTAGGTTTAGGGCTTGTTTTAGGGATAGGTTTTGTGTGAGGTTTATTGCTAGTGTTAGGGCTATGGGTAATGTAAGAGTAAGGGTTATGGTTATGGCTAGTTTTTTGGGTTACGGTTAGGTTTAAGTTTTGGGTTAGGATAAGGTTTAAAGCTAGGGTTTGTGTTAGGGTAAGCGTCAGTGTTCGGGTTAGCATTGTGTTTATGGTTAGGGCCAGAATTAGAACTAGGGTTGGGTCTAAGTCTGGGGTTAGCCTTTGCATTAGGTTAATGGTTATTTTAGGGTTAGGGCTAGGTTTTTGTTTAGGACTAGTGCTAGAGTTATGGCTATATATAGAATTATGTTTAGTTCTAGTGCTAGTGTTATGGTTAGTTTTAGGTATAGGTTTACTGATAGTGCTAGTGTTAGGATTCGGTTTAGTGTTAAGGTCAGGCTTTGACCTAGGGTTAGTGTTAGGGTCAGAATAAGGGTAAGGCTGAGGCTTAGGCTTTGGGTTAGGATTAGAGTTAGAATGAGGGGTAGTGTTAGGACTAGTAATAGAGTTAGTGTTTGGGGTAAGCTAAGGATTAGGATTAGAACTAGGGTAGCATTAGGGTGAGAGTTTGGCTTAGGGTAAGCAATAGGTTTAGATCTAGGGTTTGGGTTAGTGTTAGGATTAGGGTTAAAATTAGGGTTAAAGCTAGGGTTGAGGCTCAGATTAGTGCTAGGTTTTGTGTTAGAGTTAGGACTATGGCTAATGTAAGAACTAGCTTTATGGTTAGGGATAGTTTTATGGTTAGGATTAGGGCTAGGTCTAGTGTTTGGGTTAGGTTTAGGGTTAGGGTGATGTTTAGAGGTAGGGTTAGTTGTAGGGTCAGAGTCAGGGTCAGTATTCATTGTAGGGATAGGGTTAGTATTAAGTGTAGCTTTAGGATTTGGTTTATGTTAAGAGTTAGTATTAGTGCTGTAGCTCAGTTTTGTTTGTGGGCTAGGGCTAGGGTTAGGAGTAGTTTTCAAATTAGAATTAGGTTTATGGCTAGTGTTAGGGTGAGGTTTAGGTTTAGAGTTAGGATTAGATTTAGAGTTAGGATTAGTTCTAGGTTTAGGACTATGGCTAGGGTTAGGACAAAGGTTAGGGCTAGTTGGTACTAGATATAGGTCTAGGGCTAGAGTTAGGATTAGTCTTGGGGTTAGGATTAGTGTTAGGGTTACAGTTAATAGTATATTAGGGCTAGGATTAGAGCTATGGTTTGTGATAAGATTAGGCCTAGGTTTAGGGCTTGGGTTAGTGTTAGTTATAGTGTTAGGGTTAGGGTTAGGGTAAAGATGTGGTTATACCTGGGTTCAGAAATAGGGCGAGGGTTGAAATTAGGGTTTGGGCTAGGGTTAGTGTTCGGATTAGGATTAAGGCTAGTTTTAGGGCTAGGATGAGGGCTCCGGTTTTTGTTAGGTTTAAGACAAGAATCAGGTAGAGTGCTAATATCAGGTTTAGGGTTATGGTTAGGGATACTGTTAGGGTTAGTTTTATGGCTAGGTCTAGTTTAAGGGTTATGTTTAGGGTAAGGATCAGGTTAAGAGCTAGGTGTGTTATTAGAGTTAGTGTCTTTCTCAGAGCTTGGGTTAGGTTTTGGTTTAGTTTTAGAGTTTGAATTAGCATTAGGCTTAGGGTTAGAGTAATTGATAGGGTTAGGATTAGTATTCAGGTTAGGTTTAAGTAAAGATAAGGTTAGTGTTAGTGATAGGTTTAGGGTTAGGCCTAAATGGATACAGTTAGATTTAGGTTTAGGGCTAGGGTTAGTGTTAGGTTTAGCGTAACTGTTAGGGTTTGAGCTAGGATTAGAACTGTGGCATTAGGTCTAGGGTTTGGTTTACAGTTAGGGTTAGTGTAGGTTTAGGGTTAGGACTAGGGTTAAGTTTACAGTTAGGGTTAAAGTAGGTTTAGGATAAGGGCTTGTTTTATGATGACGTTTATAGTACGGTTAGGGTAATGAGTGGGGTTAGAGCTATGTTTAGAGCTATGTTTGTGTTAAAATTATGTTTAGGGTAATGGATAGGTTTAGGACTAGGGATATGGTTAGAATTAGGGCTAGGGTTAGTGTTAGGCCTAGGGTTAGTGTTAGGGTTAGGTTTAGGGTAAGTGTTAGAGTTTGAACTATGGTTAGGGCTAGGGCGACAGTTAGGTTTAGTGTCAGGTCTAGGTTTGGGATTACAGTTAAGTTTAGGGCTAGGGTTATCATTAGGGTTAGGGTTATGTTTAGGATAATGGATAGGGTTAGAGCTAGATTTAGGCCTAGGTTTATGGTTAGGATTAACACTAGGTTTAGGTTTAGGGTGAGGGCCAGTTTTATGGCTAGGATTAGGATTAGGGTAATGGTTAGGGCTAGGGTTATGGTTAGGGTTAAAACAAGGTGTAGGTCTTAGTATACGGATAGGTTTTGGGTTAGGTTAGGGCTAGGATTAGGGCTATGGCTAATGTAAGAACTAGAGTTATAATTAAGGCTACTTTTACGGTTATAGTTAGAGGTAGTTCTAGTTTTAGGGTTAGGTATACTTTTAGGGTGATGTTAGAGCTAGGATTAGTGTAAGGTCAGAGTCAGGCTCAAGGTTAGTTTTAGGTTTAGGTTAGGATTGGAATTAGGGCTAATTTTAGGGCTAGGTGTAGAATTAGGTTTTGGTTTAGGTTAAGGGTTAGGGTTAGGGCTATGGCTCGGTTTTGTTTTAGGTCTTGAACTAGATTAGGACAAGTTTTAAAATTAATATTATTGTTAGGTCTATTGTTAGTGTGAGGATTAGGCTAGGGTTAGGGCTAGGGCTAGTGTTATGGCTAAGGTTATGGCAAGTGTTATGGTTATGGTAAGGGATAGGGTTAGATCTTGGAATAGGGCTAGGATGAGAGTTAGAGTTAGTCTTAGTGCTAGTGGTAGGGTTAGGGCTAAATTAGGGCTAGGATCAAGTCTAGAATTAGTGTAAGGATTAAGACTAGAGTTAGAGTTAGGTTTAGCTTTGGGGGAAGGGATGGGAATATAGCAAGATTCAGAACTAGGGCAAGGGATAAAATTAGGTATAGGGCTAGAGTTAGGGTTCGGGTTAGGATCAAGGCTAGGTAAAGGGCTAGGAAGAGGGCTAAAGTTTGTGTTAGGGTTATGTCAATAATTAGGGCTAGGGCTAACATCAGGTCTAGGGTTATGTTTAGAGATAGTTTTGGGATAAGATTTATGGCTAGGTCTAGTGTCACAGTTAGGTTTAGGCTGAGGTTCAAGTTGAGAGCTAGGGGTATTGTAATAGTCAGAGTCAGGGTTTGGGTTTGGGTTAGGTTGACATTTAGGGTTATGGCTCAAATTAGCATTAGGTTTGAGTTAGGGTTAGGGTAAGAGATAAGGTTAAGTTTAGGCTTCAGGTTAGGTTTAGGGCTCATGTTAGGTTTAGGGTAATGGATAGGGTTAGGGTTAGGCCTAGGGTTAGCATTAGGTTTATGATTATCATTAGGGTGATGGGTAGGATTAGAGCTATGGTTAGGGCTAGGGTTATGTTTAGGATTAGGGCTAGAGTTAGGGTTAGGGTTAAATCTAGGGTTAGGTTTAGGGTATGGGTTAGGGTTTGATCTAGGGTTAGTGCTAAGAATAGGGTTAGGTTTAGGATTAGGTCTAGGGTTAGGATAAGGGTTATCATTATGGTTAAGGTAATGGACATGTTTAGATATTGGGTTAGGGTTAGGGTTAGGTTTAGATTTTGGACTAGCGTTAGTGTTAAGTTTAGCATAATTGTTAGAGTTTGAGCTAGGGTTAGGACTACAGCAAGGGTTAGGTTTATGGTTAGGTCTAGGGTTAGGTTTATAGTTAGGGTTAGAGTAGGTTTAGGTTTAGGGCTAAGGTTATCATGACATTTATGATTAGGCTTTAGGTAATTTGTGTGGTTAGAGCTAAGGTTAAGTCTACTTTTAAGTTTAGGATTAAGGCTAGGGTTATTGTTAGTGTTAGGTTAGGCTTATCTTTTTCTTTTGGTTAGGTTAAGGGTAAGAGTCAGGGATTGAGTAAGTGTTAGGGCTAGGTTGAGGCTTCAGGATAGAATCAGGGCTAGGGATAGAGTTAGGGATAGGGTTAGGGTTAGGGTTAGGGCTAGGTTTAGCAATAGGTTTAGGGTTACGTTTAAGTTAAGGATAGAGTTAGAGCTAGAGTTTGGGCTATGGTTATGGTTAGGATTAGGGATAGAATTGGGTTAGGGTTTGGGCTAGGGTTATGTTTAGGGTAAGGGCTAGGTTTTAAGCTAGTGTTTGTGCTAGGGTCAGGTCGAGGATTAGATTCAGCCTAAGTCTAGGGACAGGATTATGGTAGGTTTAAGGTTAGGGTTAAGGTTAGGACTAGGGTTACATTAGGATTAGGATAAGGTTTAGGGTAATGAATATGGATAAATGTAGGTTTAGGTATAGGTTTAGGGTTAGGGTTAGATTTAGTTTTAGGGTTAATGCTAAGCTATGGTTATTTAGGTTTATGGTACAGGTTAGGTTTTGAGCTAGGGTTAGGGCTATGGTGAGTGTTAGTTTTAGGCTTAGGTCTCTTGTTAGTTTTCTGGTTAGGGTTAGGGTTATGGTTAGGGTTAAGGCTAGGGTTATCAATACAGTTAGTTGTAGGGTTAGGTAAGGTGTAGGTTTAGAGGTAGGTTTAGGGATAGGGTTTAAGTTTAGGGTTAGGGCTAGGGTTAGGGTTTAGAGTAAGGTATAGGTCTAAGTTTATATTTATGGCAAGGGTAAGGCTTTGAATAAGGTTTAAGACTAAGGCTAGGGTTAGGTTTAGGGTTAGGGTTAGGGCTAGGGTTAGGGTTGGGTTTACTCTTAGGGCTTGATTTAGGCCTAGAGTTCGCTCTAGGTTTTTTGTTAGGTTAAGGCATAGAATTAGGGATAAGGGTAATGTAAGAGCTAGGATTATGATTAAGGCAAGTTGTAGGGTTAGGGTTATGGCTATGTCTAGTTTTAGGTTTAGGTTTTCGGTTACGGTAAGCTTTAGAGATAGGTTTAGTGTTAAAGGCAGTGTCAGTGTTCAGGTTAGAGGAAGAGTTAAGATTAAAGCCAGAATTGGGACAAGGTTTATGTCTAGGGGTAGGGTTAGTCTTTGTGTTAAGTTACAGGTTATTGTTAGGGCTAAGACTAGGTTTTTGTTTATGTCTACAGCTAGAGTTAAGTCTAGATTTAGGGTTAGGCTTCGGTCTAGGGCTAGTGATAGGGTGTGGCTTAGGTATAAGTTTACTGGTAGGGCTAGTGTTACTGTTTGGTCTAGTGTTAGGGTCAGGTTTAGACCTAGGTTAGTGTTATGGTCAGAATAATGGTCAGGGATAGGGTTAAGGTTTGGGATAAGGTTAGAGCTAGAATTAGGGCTTGGGTTAGGACTATTAATATGGTGAGAGTTTTGATTAGGCTGAGGATTAGGGATAGGTCTAGGGTTACCATTAGGGTGAGGGTTTTGCTTAGGGTTAGGGATAGGGATAGAGCTAGTGTTAGGGGTAGGATTAGGGTTAGGGTTAGGGCTAAAGCTAGGTATAGGGCTCAGATTAAAGCTAGATTTTTTTAGTGCTACGGCTAGGGTTAGGGCAACCGGTAATGTAAGAACCAGGGTTACAATTAGGATTAGTTTTAGGGTTAGGGTTAGGGGTAGTTAGTTCTAGTGTTAGTGTTAGATTTGAGGTTAGGGTGATATTTAGAGCTAGAATTATTTTTAGGATAGGATTCAGTGTCAGGGTTAGTTTTAGGGTTTGAGTTAGGACTCAAATTATGGCTAGGTTTACTGTTAGGTTTCGGTTTAAGGTTAGCATCATGTTTAAAGCTAGGGTGAGTATTAGGATATGAGTCAGGGTCAGGGTTAGTTTTAAGGTTAGGGTTAGGACTCGATTAGGGCTAGGATTGGTTCTGGTAGTAGTTTAGGGTTTGGTTGAAGTTAAGGTTTATGTTTAGCTCAGTTTTGTTTTAGTCCTAGGGTTCGTGTTAGGGCTAGCTTTACAATTAGTATTAGGTTTAGGGATAGTGTTATTGTTAGGCTTAGACTTAGGGTTAGGGTTACATTTATAGTTAGGTTTAGATCTAGAATTAGGCTAGGATTAAGTATAGGGCAAGGGTTAGGGCCAGGGTTAGAGTTATAATAAGGGTTAGGTTTAGAACTAGGAATAGGGCTAGTGTGAGAGTTAGTGATAGGGCTAAAATTAGAGTTAATGTTTGGGATAGGGTTAAATTAGGGGTAGGATTAGAGCTAGGGTTAGTGTTCAGCTTAGGCCTAGCGATAGGGATAGGGTTAGGTTTAAGTTTAGGATAAAGAATGGTGTTATAGCTTGGTTTAGATGTAGGGTGAGTGTTAGAGTTAGGGTAAGGGCTAGGGTTGGGGTTAGAGTTATAATTAAGGCCAGGTTTAGGGCTAGGATGAGGCTAGTGTTTGTTTTAGATTCAGTGCTAGGATTAGTGCTAGGGCTAATATAAGGTCTAAGGTTATGGTTAAAGATAATTTTAGGGTTAGGCTTATGGATACGTCTAGTGTAAGGGTTAGGTTTAGGGTAAGGGTCAGGTTTAGAGCGTGGGGAATTATTAGGATTAGGATTTGGCTTAGGTAAGGATTTAGGTTTACAGCTAAAATTAGCATTAGGGTTAGGGCTAGGGTATAGTTAGGGTTTGTTTTAAGGTTCAGGTTTGGTTTAGGGTAATTGATACAGTTAGTGTTAGTGATAGGGCTAGGGTTAGGTTTAGGGTTAGCATTAGGGTAAGAGTTACGGTTAGGGTAATTGATAGGGTTAGAGCTTAGGTTAGAACTAAAGTTATAGTTAGGAATATGCCTTTAGTTAGGGTTAGAGTTAGTGTTAGAACTAGGGTTAGGGTTAGGTTTAGGGTTATGTTTAGCATAAAGGTTAGGTTTTGAGCTAGGGTTAGGGCTAGGTTTAGAGTTAGGTCTAGGAATAAAATTACTGTAGGTTTAGGGTTAGGGTTAGAGTTAGGGCTAGGGTTATCATTAACTTTAGGTTTAGGGTTAAGGTAACGGATAGGGTTATGTTAGATTTAGATTTTGGTTTAGAGTTAGAATTAGTGATAGGGTTAGGATTAGAGCTATGGTTATGTTTAGGTTTATGGTTAGGTTTATGGTTTGATCTAGAGTTAGGGCTATGCTGAGTGTTAATTTTAGAGTTCTGCTTATGGTTAGTTTTCCAGTTAGGATTAGGGTTAACATTAGTGTTTGGGCCAGGATTATCAATAGGTTAGGTTTATTGTTAGGGTAATGTGTAGGTTTAGAGCTAGGTTTAGGCTTAGGTTAAGTTTAGGATTTGGGCTAGGGTTAGGGTGAGAGTTAAGGATAGGTCTATGTTTATGTTTAGGGTAAGGGTTAGGCTTTGAGCAATCTTATTACTAGGGCGAAGGCTAGGCTTAGGTATAGGGCTAGTGTTAGGGTTAGGGTTATGCTTAGGGCTAGGTTTAGGCCTAAAATTAGCTCTATGTTTAGTGTTAGGCTTAGGCCTAGGGTTAGGGCTATGGGTAATGTAAGATTTAGGGTTATGATTAAGGCTAGTTTTAGGGTTAGGGTTATGGCTGGGTCTAGAATTAGGTTTAGGTTTTGGTTAGTTTCAGGTTTAGAGTTACGTTTAGTGTTAAAGGCAGGGTCAGTGTTTGGGTTAGAGTTAAAGTTAGGGTTAAAGGTAGTATTAGGACTAGGTTAAGGTCTAGGGGTAGAGTTAGTGTTTGGGTTAGTAAAGGTTTTTGTTAGGGCTAGGACTAGGATTTTGTTCAGTTCTAGAGCTAGAGTTCAGGCTAGATTTAGGATTAGGTTTAGGTCTAGAGCTAGTGGTAGGGTAAGGTTTAGGTATAAGGTTAAAAGTAGGGCTAGTGTTAGGGTTTGGTTTAGGGTTAGGGTCAGGTTTAGACCTAGGGTTATGTTACGGTCAGAATAAGGGTCAGGGTTAGGGTTAGGGTTTGGGATAGCGTTAGAGCTAGAATGAGATCTAGTGTTAGGACTATTAATAGGTTTAGAATTTGGTTATCCTAAGAATTAGAGATAGGTCTAGGGTTACCATTATGGTTAAGGTTTTGTTCAGGGTAAGGCATAGTGTTAGGGCTAGAGTTAAGTTTATGTTTAGGGTTAAAGCTAGGTTTAGGGCTCAGGGCTAGTTTTTGTGTGAGGATTAAGGCTAGGGTTAGGCCAATGGCTAATATAAGAACTATGGTTACAATTAGGGTTAGAGGTAGGGGTAGGTAAACTTTTAACATTAGGTTTAAGTTTAGGGTGATATTTATAGCTAGAATTAGTGTTAGGATACCAGTCAGGTCAGGGTTAGTTTTAAGGTTATGACTAAAACTCGAATTAGGCCTAGGTGTAGTTCTAGGGTTTGGTTTAAGTTAAGGTTAGTGTTAGGCCTGTTGCTCAGTTTTGTTTTATTGCTATGGTTAGTGTTAGGACTAGTTTTATGATTAGCTTTGGCTAGGGCTAGGGTTATGGTTAGGTTTAGAATTAAGGCTAGATTTAAGTCTAGGATTAGGGCTAGGTTTTGTGTTAGGTTTAGGGCAGGAATTAGAGCTGGGACTAATTTCAGGTCTAGGTTTATAGTTCGTGATATTTTTAGTGTTAGCTTTAGCTAGGTCAAATTAAAGTGTTACATTTAGAGAAAGGGTCAGATTAAGAGCTGGGTATTATTAGGGTCAGGGTCAGTCTTCGGGTTTGGGTTAGGTTAAGGTTTAGGGTTAAGGCTCATATTAGCATTAAGGTTAGAATTAGGATTAGGTTAATGGATAGTGTTAGGTTTAGGGTTCAGGTTAAGTTTAAGTTAATGGATATGGTTAGGGTTTGTGATAGATTTAGAGTTAGGCCTACAGTTAGCATTAGCGTTGTGGTTATCTTTAGGGTAATTTATAGGGTTAGATCTAGGGTTAGGGCTAGGGATATGATTAGGATTAGGGCTAGAGTTAGGGTTAGGGTCAGAGTTAGGGTGAGGGTTACACTTTTGTTTAAGTTTAGGGTACGGTTTAGGGTTTGAGCTAGGATTTTTTCTATGGCTAAGGTTAATTTAGGGTTTGGTCTAGGGTTATTGTCATGATTAGTGTTACAGTTAGGGATAGGGTTATCATTAGGGTTAGGGTAATGGATTTAGATGTAAGATTAAAGATAGGGTTAGGTTTAGTTTAGCATTAGGTTTAGGTTTAGGATTAGGGATAGGGTTTGAGCTAGCATAGATTTAGAGTTAGGGTTAGGTTCACTGTTAGTTCAAGGTTTAGGTTTATGTTTAGGGTAAGGATAGATTTAGCTTTAGGTCTAATGTTATCATTAGGGTTAAGTTTAGGTTTAGGATAATGGGTAGGATTTGAGCTAGGGTTAAGGTTAGGTTTAGGGCTGGGGTTAGGGTTAGGGTTAGGCCTTGGGTTAGTTTTAGAGTTAGGTTAAGTGTAAGGGTTAGGTACTGAGCTAGGTTTAGGTTTAAGTTGAGGGTTAGGGTTATAGTCTGGTCTGGGTAGGGTTAGGGTTAAGTTTAGGGCTAGGGTTAGCACTAGTTTTAGGGTTATGGTTAGCATAATGGTTAGAGTTAGAGCTTGGGTTTGGGCTATGGTTACAGTTAGGATTAGGGCTAGAGTTAGGGTGAGGTTTTGGGTTTGGTCTAGGGGTATATTTAGGGTAAGTTTTATGGTTTGAGCTAGGGTTAGGGCTAGAACAAAGGTTAGGGTTAGGGTTAGGGATAGGTTTAGGGTTAGAGTTATGCTTAGGGTTAGGTTTAGGGCTGTAATTAGGACTAGGTTTTGTGTGAGATTTAGGGCTAGTGTTAGGTATATGGGTAATGTAAGAGCTAGAGTTATGGTTATGGCTAGATTTAGAGTTTGTCTATAGTTAGGGTTAGTTTTGGGGTTAGGATAGATTTAGAGCTAGGGTTTTTGTTAGGGTAAGTGTCAGGGTTCAGGTTAGGATTATGTTTAGGGTTAAGGGTTAGGTCCAGAATGAGGACTAAGTATAGTTCTAGGGGTAGAGTTAGTGTTAGGTTTAGGTTAAGGGTTATTGTTAAGTCTAAGTCTAGGGTTATGGCTGTATTTAGGATTAGGTTTAGGTCTAGGGCTAGTGTTAAAGTTAGGTTTAGTGTTAGGGTTAGTGGTAGGGCTAGTGTTAGGTTTGGGATAAGGGTTAGCGTCAGGTTTAAACCTAGTTGAGTGCTAGGGTCAGAAGAAGGGTCAGCGTTTGGGTTAGGGTTTGGGTTACGTTTAGAGCTAGAATGAGGGCTAGAATAAGGACTAGTAATAGAGTTAGGGTTTAGGATAGGCATGAATTAGGGTTAGGACTAGGGTAGCAATAGGGTGAGGGTTTGACTAAGTGTAAAGAATAGAGTTAGAGCTAGGATTAGGACTAGGGATAGGGTTAGGCTTAGGGCCATGGTTAGGCCTTGGATTAGGGCTAGGTTTTGTGTGAAGTTTAGGGCTATGGCTAATTTAAGAACTGGCATTATGATTAAGGCTAGCTTTAGGGTTAGGTTTAGGGCAAAGTCTAGTGTTATGATTAGGTTTAGGGATAGGAAGATGTGTAGAGCTAGGGTTAGTGTTAAGGTCACAGTCAGGTTTAGTGTTAGATCTAGGGTTAGGGTTAGAACTTTAATTAGGGCTAGGGTTATGGCTAGGTGTAGGATTAGGGTTTTGTTTAGGTTAGGAATTAGGGTCAGTGCTTTGGCTCAGTTTTGCTTGAGTGCTAGGAATAGGTTTAGGGCTAGTTTTCAAATTAGCATTAGGGTTAGAGCTAGTGTTAGGTTGTGGTTTAGGCTTAGGTTTAGGGTTAGATTTAGAGTTAGGGTTAGATCTAGGTTTAGGGCTACAGTGAAGGTTAGGGTTAGCGTTAGGTCTAGGGTTTCAGTTATCATAAGGGATAGGGTTAGAACTAGGGATAGGGCTAGGACGAGAGTTAGAGTTAGTCTTAGTGTTAGGGTTAGATTTAGGATTAGAATTAGGGCTTAATTAGGGCTAGGATTAGAGCTATGGTTAGTATTAAGGCTGAGCCTAGGTTTAAGGCTAGGGTTATGGTTATAGTTATAGTTAGGTATGATGTTATAGCTAGCTTTAGAACTAGGGCGAGGGTTAAAATTAGGGTTAGGTCTATAGTTAGGGTTAGGTTTAGGATTAAGGCTGAGATTAGGGATAGGATTAGGGCTAGAGTTTTTTTAGGGTTAGGGCTTCATTAGGGCTAGAGCTAATGTCAGGTCTAGGGTTATGGTTAGAGATAGTTTTAGAGTTAAGATTATTAAGGTTAGGATTATGTTTATGGGTATGGTTAGGTTTAGGGTTCAGGTTAGATTTAGAATAATGTATAGGTTTATGGTTAGAAATAGGTTTAGGGTTAACCTTGGGTTAGTATTAGGGTTAAGATAAGGAATAGGTTAATGGATAGGGTTACAGCTGGGTTTAGGGCTAGGTTTATGGTTAGGATTAAGCCTAGGGTTAGGTTTTGGGTTATGGCAAGGATTAGGGTTAGGATTAGGTTTAGGGTAAGGGTTTGGTCTAGAATTAGGGTTATGATTAGGGTTAAAGGTAGTGTTAGGGCTCTGATTAGGGATAGGTTTAGGGTTAGGTTAGGGCTAGCTTTAGGGCTACAGCTAATGTAAAATCTAGGGTTACTATTAGAGCTAGTTTTAGGGTTAAGTTTAGGGCTATGTCTAGGATTAGGTTTACGTTTAGGTTTTCAGTGATGTTTCTACTTGATAAGTTACTCATGAATTGAGCCCAGCCAGACTGCGGCATTTGGTGGCATGCACGGGGAACAACTGAGGATAAGTGATAAGGTAAACTGCTCGCCCCTGAGGGCAGGGTGAGAGGATGCGTAGCCATTTTAAGATTCTTCTTTCGTTTTGTTTTGCTTTTGTTTTAAGTTTCATATTCCTGGAGATGGGTGAGATGGAAGAAAAACCGCTCACATCTGAGGAAAAACTATTTGCATCTGAGGAACACATAGGGAGAAAATACGGATGTACATTTCAGGAGGATAGAAAGGCTGTCATAATGAATTTTTGTTCCATTTTTGTTTCATTTTGTCTCGGTTTTGTTTTGCATTATCTTAGTGAGGGGTATCTTTGTCATGGAAATATGGAATTAAAAATTAGTAAGAACCAAACTGAAAGGGTGTTAAATGAAGTGCTAGAGGAAGGAAGCATCAAAGTAAAATCAAGAACAGTTAGAGCATACATTAAGATGATACAAAGGTGTAGCCCTTGGTTCATTAAAGAGGGGTTGTTAAATATATCACAATGGAACCATCATAATGAAGATTTAACAAAGATACCAAAGGAAAGCCCAGGAAATCTGCCAGTTTGCACATTACCATTATGGACATTGGTACAATCTTGTTTGCTTAGTCTAGAAGAAGATATCTTACATCAAGTAAAAGAGGAGGCCTCTCGAGATAGTCAGAAAGGTGAAGAAAATGCAGACTAGAAAAAGCCATCAAGGAAAAAGTTACAATAGGAGAGTGCTACTAACACCTTTCTATCACCAGAGGGTGTAAGTGTCCAACAAATAGCACCACCTCCATATGCTGGGAGGCCCCCAACCCCCATAGTTGATAGATGAGATCCTGAGACAGGACCTCAAATATTAACATGCCCTGTATTTGAGCAGGTAGAAGGGCAGCGAATTAACCATGCTTTAGATTTCAAAACAGTGAAGCAGCTAAAAGAGGCAATAACAACCTATGGTCCTCAAGCACTCTTCACTGTAATCATGGTCGAATCCAATACCAACTTGAACATGACGCCAGCAGATTGGGCTAATATGTGTAAAGCTGTGCTAAATGGAGGACAATACCTGTTATGGAAGGTTGCCAATGAGAAATTTTGCAAGGAGATGGCTAGGCAAGATGCAGCAGCTGGTTATCTTCAGAGAAATCTAGATATATTGTTAAGAAAGGGACCTTATGAGGGTCAGTGGCAACAAATTGCATATGATCGTGTCATATACTTACAAATTGCTGTAGATGCGGTTAGGGCATGGAAGACTTTACAAGGACATGGAGATTTACAAGGTCAATTATTTAAGGTAATACAAGGAGCTAATGAACCGTACGCTGAATTTGTAGATTGGCTTATTCAAACAGCTACCAGAGTTTTTGGGAATACAGAACAAGCAATGCCATTACTAAAACAACTGGCTTATGAGTAAGCAAATCGTTGGTGCAGAGAAGTCATTAGACCATGGAAACGTGAAGGTTTGAACACATATATTAAATTATGTAGAGACATTAATGAACAAGGACAAGTCTTGGCAGCTGCAGTAAAACAGGTTTTAGATGCCAGGCCCAAAATATGCTACAATTGTGAACAAATAGGACATTTTAAAAGGAATTCCCCCATAGGAGGAGGGTTTAACAAAACTAGGTATCAAAGGAGTAGAATACTGGGTATTTGCCCACAATGCCATAGAGGGAGACATTGGGCTAGTGATTGCCATTCTCAAACCACCATAGAGGGTACTCCGTTATCAAAAAATAGACAAGAACCAGGTGTTTACCCATGATATCATGGAGAAAGGCATTTGGCTCCATTGCCAAAAAACGGAAGGGGGGGCCAATGCTCCGAGGCCCACAACCACAAATATATGGGGCACTGGGGGAACCCAGCAGCACCATCAGAGTAGTGCCCAGGACACATTATCCATTAGATGCCTCACTAGGCAAACCAGAGGTAGCACAGGATTGGACATCTCTGCCTCCACCAGTACAGTACTAACTCCAGAGATGGGAGTTCAAATCATTCCAAAGGGGTAAAAGGGCCTCTTCCCCAAGGAACAGTAGGTTTATTATTGGGACACAGTTCTTCTACTCTAAAAGGACTTATTATAAGACTTATAATTGGTAATTGATCCCGATTATAAAGGTGAAATAAAAATTATAGCCAGTTATCTAAAGGGTATATCAGTAATTTCACCAGGAGATAGAATAGCAGAGTTATTAATAATACCCAGCCTACATGATAAATTTTCCAGTCGTACTGTAGAAAAAGGTTCTGGGAGATTAGGCTTCACAGGTGTAGATTAGGCTATGCTTTCTTTAAATTTAGATTCTTTTTTTGTTTTTTTTTTTTTAATTTTTAGTGTTGGTTGTTCAGAACATTACATAGGGAAATTGCATGGAAATGGAAGGAGACCCTCAGGGTTATACAAAATTACATACAAGAAGAAGTGAGGGGAAAGGGAAAAATAATACAAGGGGGAGAAATGAATTACAGTAGAGGGGGTAGAGAGAGAAGAGGGGAGGGGAGGGGAGGGGAGGGGGAATAGTAGAGGATAGAAAAGTCAGCAGAATACAACAGACACTAGTATGGCAATATGTAAATCAATGGATGTGTAACTGATGTGAGTCTGCAATCTGTACGTAAAAATGGGAGTTCATAACCCACTTGAATCAAAGTGTGAAATATGATATATCAAGAACTATGTAATGTTTTACATTTAGATTCTTGCCCCATGCTAAAACTAAATATTCAAGGACATGAATTTAATGGGCTACTGGATACAGGTGCAGACCTTAGAATCATCTCTCTTCAAGAATGGCCAAAACATTAGCTTTACAACAAGCCACTCAAATGCTTCGAGGCCTAGGAGTGGTGACTAATCTCCATAGAAGTGCAATGGTATTAGATTGGAAGGATCCTGAAGGATGTGAAGGAACTATACAGCCATATGTATTGGATCATCTTCCCATAAATTTATGGGGACGAGATGACCTAGATCAATTAGGACTAACATTAACAAATAACATCAATTCAAATGCGTCCACTATTATGGCTAGACAAGGTTTTATGAAAGGAAAAAGATTAGGAGAATAAGAACAAGTTATAGCACCACCAATACAAATAGATGAAGGAACAGACAGACATGGATTGGATTTTCAGGAGGGGTCACTGAGACAATAAAAATTACTTGGAAATTAGAAAGACCAGTATGGGTTCCTCAGTGGCCCCTGACTAAAGAAAAGATAGAAGCAGCCCATGACCTGGTCAAACAACAATTAGTGGAGGGACATATACAACCATCCATATCTCCCTATAATACTCCCATTTTTGTCATCAAAAAGAAATCTGGTAAATGGAGATTATTACAAGATTTAAGAGCCATTAATAATGAGATGATTATTATGGAACCTGCTCAATTGGAGATTCCCCAATTGTATGCTTTGCCAAAAACCTGGTATGTTTTAGTTATAGATATTAAAGATTTTTTTTTCAATTCCACGTTTTGCATTTACTATCCCTGCACTGAATCATGAAGGTCCTGATCAGAGATATGAATGGAAAGTACTCCCTCAAGGGATGGGTAACAGACCAACTATGTGTCAAATTTATGTAAACAAAGTAATCCAGCCACTTAGAAATCAAAATCCTGAATTACAAATATTTCACTATATGGATGATGTATTATTAGCACACAAAGATAAAAACACATTGCTAGAATGTTATGCCACACTGACAAACTTATTAAAAAATTATAATCTAGAGATAGCAATAGATAAAGTACAATAAAATTTTCCAATTAATTATTTAGGAGTTCTATTATCCTCAACCACGGGCAATCCACCAAAAATTCAAATACGAGTAGATCAACTCAAATCACTTAACGATTTTAAAAAGTTATTAGGAGACATAAATTGAATAAGGCTTTATCTAGGTATACCAACAGGAAAGTTGGGACCTTTATTTGATATCCTAAAAGTTCCATCATATCCAAATTCACCACGCATGTTAACGCCTGAAGCAAGAAAGACATTAAAAATCATTAAAACATATATAGAAAATATGCATTTGGATAGAATTGATATAAATTTGCCTTTATTATTGAATGTACTACCAACAAATATATTTCTACAGGAGTATTTTGGCAGGAAGTTCCATTATTATGAATACATTTATCTTATTCTCCTAACACTATTCTTACTAGGTATCCTGAGGCTGTAGGACAATTAATACTCAAAGGAATAAAGCAGCAAAGGGAGTGTTTGGAATTTCTTCCAATAAAATTATTACTCCATATACTATGGATCAAATTGATGAGTTAGCTAATGAATGAAATACTTGGACAATAATCATGTGCAAATCTATTGTTTCATTTGATAACCACTTACCATCTAATTCTCTGTTGTCTTTTTGAAAATCACATCCTGTAATTTGTCCAAAAATGACAAGAAAAACACCTATCATGAATGCTCCAAATATATTCATTGATGGGTCAAATAATGGTACAGCAGCAGTAGTTACCCCTGATCAAACTTTTACATTTTTATTACCCAAACAATCAACTCAAAAGGTAAAGTTTAATGCAGTATTACAGGCGTTTTTGATGTTTAAAGATTCTGTATTTAATTTATTTTCCGATAGTCAGTATATAGTTAATGCTATAGTATCCCTTGAAGAAATGCTGGTAGGATTTCCCCCTTACTCTACTGTTTTCTCTTTGCTTTCGACTATACAAAGTCTAATCTGGGACAGAAAACATCCATTCTTTATAGGACATATCAGGGCACATACAGGATTGCCTGGCACCCTTAGTTTGGGCAATGATTTAGCAGATAAAACTATACATGACATACATATTTTCTCTACACTAGAAGAAGCTACAAATTTCCATAAAAAGTTTCTTGTCAATGCTAATACTTTACAAAAGCATTTTAAAATAACAAAGGAACAAGCTAGACAAATAATAAAACAATGTCAAAATTGTGTGACCATTTTTCCACAAGTTAATCTTGGAGTCAATCCTAGAGGACTGATACCTAACCATATTTGGCAGATGGACGTCAAACACTTGCCAGAATTTGGAAAACTAAAATATTTGCATGATACAGTTGATACTTCTTCCGGATTTTGATGGGCTCCCTTCATGCCGGAGAAAAAACTAAAGATTTTATAGCTCATTGCTTACAAAATTTTGCCACCTTAGGCGTTCCAAAACAGTTAAAAACAGATAATGCCCTGGTTATACTTCTACCTCTTTTAAACAATTTTGCTCATCATTTGGCATTACTCATATAACAAGAATCCCATACAATCCACAGGGACAAGGCATAGTTGAAAGAGATCATCAAACTATTAAAATGTACTTATTAAAGCAAAAAGAGGGAATTGGGAAGGGGTATATATTCCCCAAAGGTAAACTTAAAATAACCCTTTTTACTCTAAACTTTTTTAATTTGGATTCATCAGGGCTTAGTGCTACAGAAAAATATGTGTCCAAAAAATGTACATAAGCCCAAAGTACTTTGGAAGGATATTCTAAAAGGACAATGGAAAGGTCCTGACACAGTGATTGTCTGGAGTTGAGGTTTTGTTTGTGTGTTTCCACAGGGAGAACAGCAGCAGATTTGGATTCCAGAGAGATTAACTAAGGTCCTGACCCAGTGATTGTCAGGAGTCGGGCGCCTGTTTGTGTGTTTCCACAGGGAGAACAGCAGCCAATTGGGATTCCAGAGAGACTAACTAAAGCAATTTCTACAGACCAAAAAGGAGATGATTTGTCTCAAATCCATAAGCTAATATCCAGAACACCAGTTTGGCTATCCTTACATCTGCGACAGTGGTTCTCCCACACCTGGAGACTAATGAAACCAGCATGCTTATTTCAATACCTATTTTATTATTTCCCTTTCCCACATCATAAAGTTCTGTTTTGTTTTTTGAGCTCAAACAGACCTAGGTTAATGTTTTGCTGATGAGTTCTATTTTTTGAATATGGAGTTTTTAAATATTGCAATGGATATTTCACCTGTAAAAAGTTACAAGGCTTTTACTATTATGTTATGTGTTGTATGTATTATATTATGTGTGCACACTTGTGTTTTGTGTTGTATGTTTTTATGTGCGTATGTCCATATATCATATATGATGAGCGCTCATGAATAAATGGATCCAAATATTTTTTTTTAATTCACATGATTTAAATGGTTTAATTTAAATTGGGTGAACAGCTGTTTAGGATTGTTCTAAAATGTGAACAAAAAAGTAGGTTAACAAATCTGTTTACTTTCACCTTTCTTTTTCATTATATTTAATAATTCTGTTCACGATAATGTAAATTGTTCAGAAAATTGTTTTCTTTTAGTGCCTTCTGGAATGTTACATAATTTTTTCTTTAGCCATTATTGCCAGAATTTCTATCTTCATCCCAAAGCTGGTGAAGACAAAGATAAAACCAAACTACAGCTTCTGCAATAGCTATCACTGAACTGCTTGCAGAACTTGCCTGGACTATGTATCACTTGTATGCATTGTGAACTATCTGTTGGTGCAGTGACTTGTGGTAGTGCCAGGGTGTTTTTGCTGATGGTGTCATCGGTGGTACAATTTTTCCAAAAGGAGCCGTCAATTGGCTTGGTGTATCCTCCTCTCTTCTGCTTGTGGTGTTCGTTCAGCTAAAATTTGGGGGCCAACCGAGGTGAGGCACAGAACCTCACACCCCCACTGGTACAAAGGCCTATCCACAGGTGTGGCTGTATGCTGGACCAGTAGTCAATGATGGTTAAGACCCAATTGCAATGGTACCAACCTAAGACAGGAGGCTGATGCCTTGAGTTCAGCTCATCTGATGACTGGTAAGGACAATATATAGTATTGGACAAACTAAGGCAGGCACATGCTTGTTGTTTAATTAAACAGAGTGGGGGAGATGTTGAGAGCCACAGCCAAAGCGGTTAGGGTAATGGATAGAGTTAGAGGTAGTTTTTGGCCTATGGTGATGGCTAGTTTCAGGGTTAGTGATATGGCTAGGTCTAGTGTTAGGGTTATTTTTATTTTTATTTTTTTGTTAGCATAAGGTTTAGAGCTAGGATTTGTGTTAGTGTAAGGGTCAGTATTCAGTTTAGGGTTAGGTTTATTTTTAGGGCCAGCGTTAGGACTAGGGTTTGGTTTAGGGGTAGGGTTAGTGTTTGGGTTAGGTTAAGAGTTATTATTAGGGCTAGAACTAAGTTTTTGCTTATGGACAGGCCTAGATTTATCACTAGATGAAGGATTAAGTGTAGGTCTAGGTCTAGTGTTAGGGTTAGGTTTAGGTATAGGGTTACAGGTAGTGCCAATGTTAGGGGTCAGTTTAAGGTTAGGGTTTAGACCTATGGTTAGTGTTAGGTCGGTTTAGGTTTAGACCTATGGTTAGTGTTAGGGTCAGAATAAAGGTCAAGGTTAGGGTTAGGGTTTGGTACAGTGATAGAGCTATATTGAAGGTTAGGGTTAGGACTAGTAATAGTGTTAGGTTTTGGGTTAGGCTAAGAATTAGATTTAGGACTAGGGTAGCTTTAGGATTAGAATTTGGCTTAGGGTAAGGGATAGGGTTAGTGCTAGTGTTAGGGATAGGGTTAGGGTTAGAGTTAGGGCTAGGTTTTTAGGTTTAGGGATAGGGTTAAAGCTAGGGTTTCAGCTTGGATTAGGGCTAGGCTAGGTTTTGTGTTAGCTTTAGGGATATGGCTAATGAAAGAACTAGGGTTACACTTAGGGCTAGTTTTAAGGTTAGTATTATGTCTAACTTTAGTGTTTGGTTAGGTTTAGGGTTAGGGTTAGAATTAGGGTAATGGATAGGGTTAGAGCTAGGGTTAGGGCTAGGGTTATGTTTAGTGTTAGTGTTAGGGTGAGTATTAGGTTTAGGGTTAGTGCAAGGATTAAAGTTAGAGTTAGGTTTAGGGTAAGGGTTGGGAGTTGGTTTAGTTTTAGAGTTAAGGTTAACGCTAGGGTTTGGGCTTGCATTAGGACTAGATTTTGGGTTACATTAGGGCTAGTGTTAGGGATACAACTAATGTAAGAACTATGTTAATGATTAGAGCTAATTTTAGGGTTACGTTTAGGGCTAAGTCTAGTTTCATGGTTAGGTTAAGTTCAGGGTGATGTTATGAGCTAGGTTCAGAGTCAGGGTCAGGGTTAGTTTTAGGGTTGGGATAGGATTCGAAATAGGGGTAGGCTTAGAACTAGATGTATGGTTAGGATTTGATTTAGGTTAAAGGTTAGGGTTAGTGCTATGTTTTTTTATGTTTTACGGCTAAGGCTAAAGTTAAGTGTAGTTTTATGATTAATGTTAGTGTTATTCGTAATGATAGGGTGAGTTTAGGTTTAGGGGTACATTTAGAGTTATGGTTAATTCTAGGGTTAGGGCTGTGGCTAGGGTTATGGTAAGGTTAGGTCTAGGGTTTGGGTTATGGTAAGGGATAGGGTTATAACTAGGTATAGAACTAGGGCGATAGTTAGAGTTAGTCTTAAGGCTAGGTTTAGGGTTTCGTTTAGGGTTAAATTATGTCTAGGAATATGTTTAGGATTGGTGTTAGGGTTAGGCGTAGGGTTAGGGCTATGTTTAGAATTAGGTTTAGGGTTAGGTTTAGGGGAAGGGATGGGGTTATAGCTAGGTATAGTGCTAGGTTGTTGAATAGAATTAGATTTAGGTCTAGGGTTAAGTTTGTGTTGCAATTAAGGCTAAATTTGGGATTAGGATGAGGGCTAGTGTGTGTGTTAGGGTTAGGGCAAGTTTTAGGGATAGGAATAATGTCAGGTTTAGAGTTACGGCTAGGGATAGTTATAGGGTTAGGCTCATAGCTAGGTCTAATGTTAGGTTTAGGGTACAGGTTAGGTTGAAGGGTAAGGTGTGTTTTTAGGTTCTGGGTCTTTTTCGGGTTTGTGTTAGGTTAACTATTAGGGTTAGGGTTCAAATTAGTTTTAGGGTTAGAATTAGGGTTAGGTTTATGGAAAGGTTTAGGTTTAGGATTCAGGTTAAGATTAGGGTAATTGGTAGGGTTAGGGTTAGTGACAGGGTTAGGATTAGGCCTAGGGTTAGTATTTGGGTTAGGGTTATTGTTAGGGTAGTGAATAGCATTAGAGCTAAGGTTAGGGCTAGGCTTTTGGATAGGATTAGGGCTAGAGTTAATTTTATGGTTAGGGCTAGAGCTAGGGTTAGGGTTTGGGTTAGGTTTAGGGTACAGGTTAGGTTGTGAGCTAGGGTTAGTTCTAGGGTGAGGGTTAGCTTTAGGATTATGTCTAGGGTTAGATTTAGGGTTAGGGCTAAAGTTATCTTTAGAGTTAGTTTAATGGATAGGGTTAGATGTTGGGTCAGGGTTAGGGGTAGTTTTAGGTTTAGGGTTAGTGTTAGGGTTAGGGCTAAGATCATCATTAGAGTTAGGGTAATGAATAGGGTTATATGTCCGGTAGTTTTAGGTTTAGGGTTAGTGTTAGAGTAAGGGTTAGGGTTTTATCTAGGGTTAAGGCTACAATGAGGGTTAGGTTTAGGGTTAGGAATAGGATTAGGTTTACAATTAGGATTAGAGCTAGGGTTATCATTAGGGTTCAGGCTCAGTTTCGGGTAATAGATAATTTTAGAGATAGTATTAGGGCTAGTGTTAACACTATGATTAGGACTAGGATTAGGATTAGGTTTAGGGATAGGGCTAGAGATATTATTATGGTTCGGTTTTGTGTTATCTAGTTTTAGGTCTAAGGCGAGGGTTAGGTTTAACATGCGGGCTAGGCTTATGGTAATGGATAATGTTAGGTTAGGGTTAGGGTTACGCTTTGGTCTAGATTTAGGCCTAGGATTAGGGCTAGGTTTTGTGTTAGGTTTAGAGCTAGTTAGAGCTAGGTTTAAGACTATGGTAATGTAAGGGTTATGTTTACAGTTATGACTAGGTCTAGTGTTAGGCTTAGGTTTCGATAATGGTCAGTTAGGGTTAGTGTAAATGTCAGGGTCTTTGTTTGGATTAAGGTCAGGGTTAGGGTGAGAGCCAGAATTAGGATTGGTTATGTCTAGAGGTAAAATTAGTGTTTGGCTTAGGTTAAGGCTTATCATTAAAGCTAGAGCTAGGTTTTTGTTTGTGTCTTCGTTAAAGATTTAGGATTAGGTTTAATCTAGGGCTATAGTTAGGGTTAGGTTTAGATATAGGGTTATGGGGAGGGCTAGTGTTAGGGTTTGGTTTAGGTTCAGGGTCAAAATAAGGGTAAGAGTTAGGTTTAGTATTTGGGTTATGGTTATAACAAGAATGAGGGCTAGGTTTAGGACTAGTAATACGGTTAGGGTTTGGGTTAGACTAAGTATTAATTTTAGGACTAGGGTTAGCATTAGGGTTGGGGTTTGGCTAGAGTAAATGATAAGGTTAGTGCTAGGGTTAGAGCTGGGGTTCGGGTTAGGGTTAAGGCTAGTGTTAGGGTTAGGGTTCGGGTAAAAGCTAGGTTTAGATCTCAGATTTGGGCTAGGTTTCAGTTAGCATTAGGTTTAAGGTTACAGCTAATGTATGATCTAGGGTTATGAATAGAATTCGGGTTATGACTAGGTATAGTGTTTGGGTAAGGTTTAGGTTTAGGGTGATGTTTAGAGGTAGGGTTAGTGTTAATGTCAGAGACAGGTTCAGGGGTATTTTTAGGGTTAAGATTCAGAGTCGAATTAGGGCTAGGCTTAGGGCTAGATGTAAGGTTAGGGTTTGGTTGAGGTAAAAGTTTAGGGTTAGTGTTATGGCTTAGTTTTGTTTTAGGGCTAAGCCTATGGTTAGGGCTAGTTTTAGGATTAGCATTAGAGTTAGGGCTAGTATTAGGGTTAGGTTTAGGTGTAGAATTAAGGTTAGATTTAGAGATAGGTTTATATCTAGGGTTAGGGCAAGGTGTAAGGTTAAGGCTAGGGTTATTCCAGGCTTAGGGCTGGGAATAAGGTTACGGTAAGTGATAGGTTTAGAATTAGGGCTAGGGCTAGAGTGAGAGTTACAGTTAGTCTTAAAGATAGGGTTAGGGTTAGGTTTAGGATTAGGGCTAGGGTTAGCGTTATGGTTATTACTAGGGTTAAGGTTAGGGCTAGGGTTAGTGTTAGGGTTAGGGTTTGGGTTTGGTTTAGGGTAAATGATGGGGTTATAACTAGGTTTAGGGCTAGGGAAAGGGTTAGAATTATGGTTAGGTTATGATTAATGCTAGGTTTTGTGCTAGGATGAGAGCTAGTGTTCATATTAGGGTTAGGGCTAGGGCTAATGTCAGTTCTAGGGTTACAGTTAGGGATATGTTTCAGATTATGTTTATGATTAGGTCTAGTGTAAGAGTTAGATTTAGGGTAATGGTCAAGCTTACAGCTATCTGTATTATTAAGGTCAGTGTACGTCTTAAGGTTGGGTTTAAGTTAAGGTTTAGGTTTAGGGCTTGAATTAGCAGTAGGGTTAGAGTTAGGGTTAGGGTAATGAATAGACTTAGATTAGGGTTCAGGTTAGTTTCTGGGTAATGGATAGGTTTAGGGATTATGATAGGGTTAGGATTAAGCCTAGGGTTAGCATTAGAGTTTGGATTATGGTTAGGGTAATGGATAGAATTAGAACTAGGTTTAGGGCTAGGATTATGGTTAGGATTAGGGCTAGGGTTATGTTAAGGGTAAAGGTTAGGCTTTGGGCAAGGGTTAGGTCTAAAGCGAGGCTTAGGGTTAGGGTTAGGGTTAGGGCTAGCATTAGGTTAAGGGTTACACTTGTGGCTATGTTCCAGCCTAGGATTAGGGCTAGGTTTTGTGTTAATTTAAGCCTAGGATTAGGGCCATGGGGAATGTAAGAGCTAGGGTTATGATTAGGGCTAGTTTTAGGGTTAGGGTTATGGCTAGGTATAGTGTCAGGATTAGGTTTTGGGTTAGGGTGAGCTTTGGAGCTAGGATTATGTTAGGGTCAGGGCCAGTGTTCAAGTTAGAGTTAGTGTTTTGGTTATTGCCAGAATTAGGACTAGGCTAGAGCTAGGGCTAGAGATAAGTCTAGATTTAGGATTAAGTTTAGGTCTAGAGCTAGTGTTATTGTTAGGTTTAGGAATAGGTTTATCTCTACTGCTAGTTTTAGGGTTCAGTAAAAGGTTAGGGTCAGGTTTAGACCTACGGTTACCATTAGGGTCAGAATAATTGTCAGATTTGAGTTATGGTTAGAGCTAGAATGAGGGTTAGGGTTAGCACTAGTAATAGGGTTAGGGTTTTGGTTAGGCTAGAAATTAGGGTTAGGCTTAGGGTTAGCAATAGGGTTAGAGTTAGCTTAAGGTAAGGGATAGGATTAGAGCTAGGGTTAGGGCTATGTTTAGAGTAAGTGTTAGGGCTAGTGTTAGGTTTAAGTTTAGGGTTAAAGCTAGGGTTAGGTCTTGCATTAAGGCTAGGTTTTGGTTAGAGTTAGGGATAGGTTTAGATTTATGGCCATTGTATGGACTAGTGTTTCAATTTGGGCTGGTTATAGGATTAGGGTTAGGACTAGGTCTAGTGGTAAGATTAGTTATAACATTAGAGTGATGTTTAGAGAGAGGGTTAGTGTTGAGGTCAAATTCAAGGTCAGGGTAGTTTTAGGATTAGGGTTTGGACTCAAATTAGGGCTAGGGTTAGGGCTAGGTGTAAGGTTAGGTTTTAGTTTAGGTTGATTTTTAAAGTTAGGGCTATGGCTCGGTTTTGTTTTAGGGCTAGGGCTATGGTTAGAGCTAGTTTTAGGCTTAGCATTAGGTTTAGGGCTAGTGTTAGGTTTAGATATAAGTTTAGGATTAAAGTTAGATGTAGATTTAGGATTAAATCTAGGGTTAGGTCTAGGGCTAAGGATAGGGCTACTGTTAGGTCTTGGTTTATGGCTAGGATTAGGGTTATGGTAAGAGATAGGGTTAAAACTAGGAATAGGGATAAGGTGAGAGTATGAGTTAGTCTTATGGCTAAGCTTAGTGTTTGGTTAAGTATAAGGCTTAATTAGGGTAAGTAATAGGGCTAGGTTTATGGTTATTTTTAGGCCAAGGGTTAGTTTTAGACTTAGAATTAGGTTTAGTGTGAGAGATGGGGTTAGAGCTAGGGATAGTGCTAGGACGAAGGGTTAGGGTTTCATTAGAGTTATGATTAACGCTAGGTTTAGGGCTAGGATGAGTGCTAGGTTTTGTGTTAGGGTTAGGGCTATGATTAGTGTTAGGGCGAATGTCAGATCTAGGGTTACGGTTAGAGATAGTTTTAAGGTTAAGTTTATGGCTATGTTTAGTGTAAGTGTTAGGTTTAGGGGAAAGATCAAGTTTAGAGCTAGGGGTATTATTAGGGTCAGGGTCAGGTTTAGGTTTTTGTTTAAGTTAGGGTTTAGGGTTAGGACTCAAATTAGCATTAGGGTTTGGGTTAGGGTAATCATAGGGTTTGGTTTAGGGTTCAGGATAGATTTAGCATAATTGATAGGGTTATGGTTAGGGATAGGGTTAGATTTAGGCCTAGGGATAGCATTATAATTAGGATTATGTTTATGGTAATTGATAGGGTTAGAGGTAAATTTAGGGCTAGCATTATGGATAGAATTGGGACTAGGGTTAGTGTTAAGGTTATGGGTTTGGTTTCTGTTAAGTTTAGGGCTAGAATTACAGCTAGGGCAAATGTCAGGTCTAGGGTAATGGTTAGGGTTAGTTTTAGGGTTAAGTTTATGACGAGAACTAGTATAGAGGTTAGGTTTAGGGGTAGGTTCAAGGTTAGAGTTAGGCATATTATAATGAGAAGGGTCAGAGTTAGGATTTGGGTTAGGTTAATGTTTAGGGTTAGGGCTTGAATTAGCATTAGGGTTAGGGTTAGGTTTAGAGTAATGATAGGGTTATGTTTATGTTTCAGGTTAGGTTTAGGTTAATGAAATAGGTTAGGGTTAGGGATAAGTTTAGGGTTAGGCCTAGGGTTACCATTAGAGTTATGGTTATGGTTAGAGTAATGGATAGGATTAGAGCTAGTCATAGGGCTAGTGTAATGGTTAGAATTATGGCTAGTGTTAGGGTAAGGTTTAGGGCTAGGTTCTGGGTTAGGGTTAGGTTTAGGGTTAGGATTAAATCTAGGGTTAAGGCTCGGATTTGGCTTGGTGTTGGGTTTCGTTAGGGCTAGGGTTACGCTATGGCTAATGTATAAACTAGTGTTAAAATTAGTGGTAGTGTTAGTGTTAGGCTTAGGGTTAAGGCTAGGTCTAGTGTTACTTTTAGGTTTAGGATTAGGGTGAAATTTAGAGCAAGGGTTTTTGTTAGGGTCACTATCAGAGTCAGGGTTAGTTTTAGGTTTAGGGTTAGAACTCTAATTATGGCTAAAGTTAGTACTAGGTGTATGGTTAGGGTTTGGTTTAGGTTAAGGGTTAGGGATAGAGGTGGTTTTTTTATTAGGGCTAGGGCTACGGTTATGGCTAGATTATGGATTAGCATCAGTGTCAGGGCTAGTGTTAGGTTGAGGTTTAGGCTTAGAGTTACGGTTAGATTTAGAGTCAGGGTTAGATTTATGTTTAGGGATATGTATAGATCTAGGTTTAGGGTGAGGGTTAGGGTTATGGTAATGAATATGATTAGAACTAGGGATATGGCTAGGGTGATATTTAGAGTTAGTCTTAGTAGTAGTGTTAGGGTTAGGGTTAGGGTTAGGGTTAGGGTTAGGGCTAAATTAGACTAGGATTAGGGCTTGGGTTAGGGCAAGGGTTAGGGCTAAACTAGGGCTAGGATTAGGGCTAGGGTTAATGATAGGATTAGGGTTAAATTAGGGCTAGGATTAGGGCTAGAGTTAGGGTTAGGGCTAAATTAGGGCTAGTATTAAGGCTAGGGTTAGTGTTGGGGTTAGACCAAGGGGTTGGGCTAGAATTGGGGTTAACATTGGTGTTAAGGTTAAGTTTAGGGCAATGGGTGGGGTTATAGGTAGCTTTAGGGCTAGGGTGGGGGTTAGAATTAGGATTATGCCTAGGGTTATGGTTTTAATTAGGGTTAGGGTTACGGTTAGGGTAATGGATACAGTTAGAGGTAAAGTTCAGGCTAGGTTTAACGTTAGGATTAGGGTTAGGGTTTAGGATAGAGCTAGGGTTATGTTTAGTGTAAAGGTTAGGCTTTGAACTAGGGTTATGTGTAAGGCAAGGCTTAGGTTAGGGCTAGGTTTAGGGCTAGGGTTAGGCTGAGGGTTATGCTTAGAGCTAAGTTTACACCTAGGATTAGGGATAGGTTTTATGTTAGTTTTTGTGTTAGGTTTAGGACAATGCATAATGTAAGGACTAGGGTTATATTTAGGGCTAGTGTTAGGGTTAGGGTTATGGGTAAGTCTAGTGTTAGGTCAAGGTTTTGGGTTAGTATCTTGTTTAAAGCTAGGTTCAGTGTTAGAATCAGGGTCAGTTTTGGGGATAGGGTTAGGGTTAGGGTTAGATCCAGAATTAGGACTAGGTTTAGGTCTAGGGGTAGGGTAAGTGTTTGGTTTAGGTTAAGGGTTATTGTTAGGGCTAGTTCTAGGTTTTTGTTTAGGTCTAGGGCTAGAGTTATAGCTATATTTAGTATCAGCTTTGGGTCTAGGTCTAGTGTTAGGCTTAGGTTAAGGCTAGATATAGTGTTAGGGTTAATTTAAGGTTAGGGTGACTTTTAGAGCTAGGATTAGTGTTAGTGTCAGTGTGAGGGTCAGATTTAATTTTAGAGTCTGTTTTAGGGCTAGTTGTAGGGTTAGGGTTTGATTTAGGTTAAGGGTTAGGATTAGGGCTATGGCTTGGTTTTGGTTTATGGTTAGGGCTAGGGCAGGGCAAGTGTTAGGATTAGCATTATGGTTAGGGTTAGAGTTAGGGTTCGGTTTAGGCTTATTGTTACAGTTCAATTAAAAGTTAGGTTTAGATTTAGACTTAGGCTTAGATCTAGGATTAGAATTAAGGCTAAGGATAGAACTAGGGCTAGGGCTAGGGCAAGAGTTAGAGTTAGTCTTATGGCTAGGTTTAGGGTTAGGATAAGATTAAATAAAGGCTAGCATTAGCACTAGGCTTTGTGTTAGACCTGGGTTTAGGGCGAGGGTTAGAATTAGGTTTAGGGTTATGGTTAGTTTGGTGGTACAGGATGAGGTTATAGGTAGATTTAGGGTTAGGGCGAAGAATAGAATTAGGTTTAGGGCTCAGGTTATGGTTTGGGTTAGAATTCAGCCTAGGTTCAGGGCTACGATTATAGCTAGGTCTAATTTCAGGTCTAGTGTTATGGTTAAAAATAGTTTTAGTGTTAAGTTTATGGCTACTTTTAGTGTAAGTGTTAGGTTTAGGGTTAGGGTAAGGTTTAGTGCTAAGGGTACTATTAGGTCAGGGTCGTGATTAGTGTTTTAGATAGGTTAATGCTTAATGTTAGGGCTCAAATTAGCATTAGAGTTAGGATTAGGGTAAAGAAAGTGTTAGGTTTAGGTTTTAGGTTAGGTTTAGGGTAATGGATAGGGCTAGGATTAGGGATACAGTTAGATTTAGGCCCAGGTTTAGCATTAGGGTTAGGGTTATGGTTAGGGTAATGGATAGGGTTAGAGATAGGGGTACAGCTATGACCAATGTTATGATTATTGATACGGTTAGGCTTATGTTTAGGGTTATGGGTACATCTAGGAATAGTGCTCGGAATAAGGCTAGGTTATGGGTAAAGGCTAGGTTTGGGGTTACGACTAATATAGGTACCAGGGTTGTGATTATGGCTAATTTTAGGTTTAGGGTTAGGGCTAAATCTATTGTTAGGTTTAGATATTTAGAGCTAGGGTTAGTGTTAAGATCAGAGTCAGGTTCAGGGTTAGTTTTAGCGTTTGGCTTAAGACTCAAAATAGGGCTAGAGTTATGGCTAAGTGTAGGGTTAGGGCTTAGTTTATATTAAGGTTTAGGATTAGGTCTGTGGCTTGGTTTTGTTTTAGGGCTAGCGTTAGTGCTAGTTTTAGGATTAGCCTTAGGGTTAAGGCTAGTGTTAGGTTTAGGTTTAGACTAAGGTTATGGTTAGATTTAGAGTTAGGGTTAGATCTAGGGTTGGTGCTAGGGCTATGAATAGGGCTAGTGTTAGAGCTATGGTGTGGACTAGGATTAGGGTTCCAGTAGATTATAGGGTTAGAACTAAGTTTAGGACTAAGGTGAGACTTTGGACTAGGGTTAGGGTTAAGGTTAGGGATAGGGCTAAATTAGATCTAAGATTAGGGCCACGGTTAGTGTTAGGGTTAGGTCTACGTTTAGGGTTATGGTTATAATTAAGGTTATGTTTAGGGCTAGGATAAGGGCTAGGGTTTGTGTTAGGGTTAGGGCTAGTATCATGGCTAGAGCTAATATCAGGTCTAGGGTTATGCTTACGGATAGTTTTAGGATTATTTTTATGGCTAGGTCTAGTGTAAGGGTGAGGTATACGGTAAGAGTGAGGTTTAGAGCTAGGGGAATTATTAGGGTCAGTGTCAGTGTTAGGGTTTGGTTTACGTTTGAGTTTAGGGTTAGGGCTTGATTAGTGTTAGGGTTAGGATTAGGTTAATGATTGGATTAGGTCTAGGGTTCAGGGTAGGTTTAGGGTAATTGATAAATTTGGGGATAGTGATATGTTTAGGGTTAGGCCAAGGGTTAGCATTAGGGTAAGTGTTATGTTTAGGATAATGATACAGTTAGACTTAAGGTTAGGGCTGGTGTTATGGTTAGGATTAGGTCTTGATTTCAGGTTAGGATGAGAGTTAGAACTAGAGTTAGGTTAGGGTTATGTTTAGTGTAAGGGATAGGTTCTGAGCCATGGTTTGGGCTAGGCTGAGAGTTAGTTTCATGATTAGTTCTAGGGATAGGATTACGGTATATTTTGGTTTAGGGTTAGGGTTAGGATTAGACTTAGGTTTAGTGGTAGTGTCAGTAAAAGGGTCAGGGTTTGTGTTAGGGTTTTGGATAGGGTTATAGGGTTATATCTAGAATTAGGGCAAGGGTAAGGGCTCTTAATAGGGTTAGTGTTTTTTTTTTTTTTTTAGTGTAAGGATTAGGGATAGGTCTAGGGTTACCCTTAGGTTTAGGGTTTTTATTAGGTAAGGGATTGGTTTAGAGCTAGGGTTATGGCTATGGTTATGGATAGAGTTAGGGTTAAAGCTAGGTTTAGTACTCGGATTAGGCCTGGGTCTTGTGTTAGGGTTAGGGAGAGGGTTAGGGCAATGGCTAATGTAAGAACTAGGGTTACCATTAGGGTTAGTTTTAGTGTTAGGGTATGGGTTAGGTTTAGTGTTAGGATTAGGTTTAAGGTTACGGTGATATTTATAGCTAGGATTCATGTTAGGATAGGAGTCAGGGTCAGGCTTAGATTTAGGGTTAGAGTTAGGACTCTAATTAGGGCTAGGGTTTTTGTTAGCGTTCAGTTTAAGGTGAGGGCGGTGTTTAGAGGTAGGCTGAGTTTAGGATATGAGTCAGGGTCAGGGTTGGTTTTAAGGTTAGGGTTAGGACTTGAATTAGGGCTAGGTTAGGTCTAGTTGTAGTGTTAGGATTTGGTTTAAGTTAAGATTTAGGGTTAGGGCTCATACTTGGTTTTGTTTTAGTCCTAGGGTTAAGATTAGGGCTGGTGTTAGTGTTAGGCTTAGGCTTAGGGTTAGGGTTAAATTTGAAATTAGGGTTAGATCTAGGGTTAGGGCTAGAACTAAGGATATAGCAATGGTTATGGTTAGGTTTAGGGTTATGGTAAGGGATAGGGTTAGAACTAGGGATAGGGCTAGGGCAAGAGTTAGTCTTAGGGCTAGGGTTAGGGTTAGGGTTAGAGATATATGGCTAAATTAGGGCTAGGTTTAGGGTTAGGTTTAGTGTTTTGTTTAAGCCTATGGTTAGGGTTAGGGTTAGGTTTAGGGTGAGGATTAGAGTTTAGTGTTAGAGTTAGAATTTAGGTTTAGATTTAGGACAAATTTTGGTGTAAGGAATGGTTTTATAGCTAGGTTTAGAGGTAAGGTGAGGTTTATAATTAAGGTTAGGGCTGTGGTTAAGGTTAGGGTTATGATTAAGGCTAGGTTTGGAGTAGAATAAGGGCTAGGATTTTTTTTAGGGTTAGGGCTAGGATTAGTGCAAGGGCTAATTTCAGGTCCAGAATTATGGTTAAATATAGTTTTAGGGTTAGGATTATTAGGTCTAGTGTAAGGGTTAGGTTTAGGGTTAGCTTCAAATTTAGAGCTAGGGGTATTATTAGGGTCAACTTCTGGGGTAGTGTTTGGGGTAGGTTAATGTTTAAATTTAGGGCTCAAATTAGCATTAGGGTTACAGTTAGGCTTATGTTAATGGATAGAGTTAGAAGTCAGTTTAGGGCTAGGGTTATGGTTATGATTAGGGCTAGGTTTTGGGTCAAGTTAGTGATAGGATTAGGATTACGGCTAATGTAAGTACTAGGGTTATGATTATGCCTAGTTTTAGTGTTTTAGGGCTAGGTTTACTGTTAGATTTAGGTTTAGGTTTAGGGAGATGTTTAGACCTTGGGTTAGTGTTATGGTCAGAGTAAGGGTCAGGGTTAGTGTTAGGTATTGGCTTAAAACTCGAATTAGGCCTGGGGTTAGGGCTAGGTGTAGGGTTAAGGCTCTGTTTGGGTTAAAGGTTAGGGTTAGAGCTTTGGTTTGGTTTGGTTTTAGGGCTAGGGTTAGGGTTAGTGAAATTTTTAACATTAGTGTTAGGGTTAGGGCTAGTTTTAGATTTAGGCTTAGCCTTTGGTTTAGGGTTAAATTTAGAGTTAGGTTTTTATCTAAGGTTAGTGCTAGGTCTAAGGATAGGGCAAGTGTTAGGACTAGGATTTGGGATAGGTTTAGGTTTATTGGAAGGGATAGGATTAGAATGAGTGATATGGCCAGTGTGAGAGTTAGAGTTATTCTTAGGGCTAGGGTTAGGGTATGGGTTAGGGATAGGGCTAAATAATGGCTAGGGTTAGGGTTAGGGCTATGGTTAGAGCTAGTTTTAGAATTAGCATCAGAGTTAGGGCTAGTTTTAGGCTTAGGCATCGAGTTAGGGTTAAATTTAAAGTTAGGTTTCGATCTAGTGTTAAAACTAGGGCTAAGGATAGGGCTATTGTGATGAAAAGCATTAGGATTAGAGTTAGGGTTATGTTTAGGGTAAGGGACGTGGTTTTGGCTAGGTTTAGGGCTAGGGCAAGTGTTAGTATTAGGGTTAGGGCTTAGGTAGGGTTAGGATTATGATTAAGGCTAGGTTTATGCCTAGGATGAGATTTAGGGTTTGTGTTAGGGTTAGGGATAGTATTAGAGCTAGTACTCATGTCAGGTCTAGGGTGATTGTTAAGGCTAAATTTAGTGTTAGGTTTATGGCTTGGTCCAGTGTAAGGATTAGGTTTAGGGTAAGATTCAGGTTTATATCTAGAGTTATTTGTAGGGTCAGAGTCAGGATTAGAGTTTGGGTTAAGTTAGGGTTTAGGTTTAGGGTAATGACAGAGTTTAGTGTAATGGATAGTATTAGGTTTAGGCTAAGGTTAGCTTAAGGGTTAGGGTTATTGTTAGGGTAATGGATAGGTTTATACCTAAGGTTAGGGGTAGGGTTATGTATAGGATTTGTGCTAGTTTTGAGTTAGGGTTTGGTTTAAGTTTAGGGTTAAAGCTAGGTTTAGGACTCTGATTAAGGCTAGGTTTTGGGTTAGGTTAGGGTTAGGGTTAAGGCTACCGCTAATGTATGAAATACAGTTATGATTAGCGCTAGTTATAGGGTAGAGATAGGGCTAGGTCTAGTGTTAGGGTGAGGTTTACGGTGATGATGATGTTTAGAGCCAGGGTTAGTGTTAGGGTCAGAGTCAGCATCAGGGTTAGTTTTCGGGTTAGGGTTAGCACTATAATTAGGGTTTGGGCTAGGTGTAGGGTTAGGATTTGGTTTAGGTTAAGGTTTAGGGTTATGGCTATGACTTGGTTTTGTTTTAGGGCTCGGGCTAGGTTTAGAGCTAATTTTAGGATTAGTGTTAGCGTTAGGGCTAGTGTTATGTTTAGGTTTAGGTTTAGGGTTAGGGTTAGTTTTATAGTTAGGGTTAGATCTAGGGTTATAGCCAGGGCTATGAATAAGGCTAGGGTTACACCAAGGGTTAGGACTAGGATTAGGATTCTGGTATGGGATAGAGTTAGAACTAGGGTTAGAATTAGGGTGAAAGTTAGAGTTAATCTTTGGGCTAGAGTTAGGGTTAGGGTTAGGGATAGTGCTAAATTAGGGCTAAGATAAGCGCTAGGATTAGTGTTAGGTGTAGGCTTAGGGTTTCGGTTAGGAATAAAGTTAAGGTTATGTTTAGGGCTAGGATAAGAACTAGGATTTGTGTTAGGGTTAGGGCTAGGATTAAGGCTATGGTTAATATCAGGTCTAGGGTTAAGGTTAGGAATAGTTTTAGTGTTAGGTTTATGGCTTGGTCTAGTGTAAGGGTTACATAAAGTAAAATTCGGGTTTAGAACTAGGGGAATTATTAGGGTCAGGGTCAGTGTTAGGGTTTGGTTTAGGTTTAAGGTAGGGTTAGGGCTCGAATTAGCATTAGGGTTAAGGTTAGCATAATGATTGGGTTAGGTTTAGGGTTCAGGGTAGGTTTAGAGTAATTGATAGGTTTGGGGAAAGTGATAGGGTTAGGGTTAAGCGTAGGATTAGCATGATGGTAAGGGTTATTTTAGGGTAATGGATACAGTTAGAGTGAAGTTTAGGGCTAGGGTTATGGTTAATATTAGGGTTATGGTTAAGGTTATGGTTAAGATTGTGTTAGGGTTAAGGTGAGGGATAAAAATAGGATTAGGATTATGGTTATGTTTAGTGTAAGGGTAAGTTTCTGAGCTACGATTAGGGCTAGGCTGAGAGTTAGGTTCAGAATTAGGTTTAGCGATAGGATTATGGTATATTTTGGGTTAGGGTTTGGGTTAGGGTTAGACCTAGATTTAGTGTTAGGGTCAGAATAAGGATCAGGGATAGGGTTAGGGTTTGGGATAGTGTTAGAGCTAGGGTTAGGATTATTAATAAGGTTAGGGTTTTGGTTAGTCTAAGGACTAGGGATAGGTCTAAGGTTACAATTAAGTTTAGGTTTTTGCTTAGGTAAGGGATTGATTTAGATCTAGGGTTAGAGTTATAGTTAAAGCTAGGTTTAGGTCTTGGTTTAGGACTAGTTTTTGTGTTAAGGTTAGGGCTAGGATTATGGCAACAGCTAATGTAAGAACTAGGGTTATCATTAGGCTTAGTTTTTGGGTTAGGATTAGGGGTAGGTTGAGTGCTAGATATAGGTTTAAGGTTAGGGTGATAGAAGGGAAGATGGCGGCAAATAGAGTGCATCACCCCCATGTACCGCGTCACTGCGCAGGTGAATAAGGAGTTAGAATGGCCAAAAGCTATCTTATTAGGAATTTCCAGCAAAATTGGGGTGCACCAAAACCTAGAGGAAGGATTTCCATCATCCGAGGATCAATTACTGGGGCTCAATCGCGAGTGAAACATGTGCCCGGAGATTCAGGCTGATTGATCGGCGGCCCGCCCTGCAGCCAGAGACTGCAGCGTGCCGAGAAACGGCGTGCCAACAACGCAGAGAAACGGTGCTGCAGATTCCGTGGGGTCCTGCCAATTGTGCCCTCACTGTGCTCCAGGCTGAGTTCTGGGTTTGAGACGGGGGAGAGAAACAGGCCAGATCTGTCCTCCACACCGGACAACCCACTGAGGAAGCCAGTGGCCACCATCTTGGAAAGCTTACGTCACCATTGCCAGTTTCCAACATCACAGTAAGTTCAGCGATAGAACAGGAGTGTGACATTTAGCCCATCTCCCATACAGCAGGGAAATCACATAAAATCTCACCCCGGCTTTCCGGGGGCATTATTATAAGAGTGAGCGTGAATAGAGGCGTGGGGAAAGTTAAAGACACCTGACCTCCAACTCCCCCCGCCCACCAGTGGCGAAAACGAAACCTGTCTCACCAGCTCCCAGAGCAGTGGCTATTGGAAGGAATCAAAACAACAGGGGGCTGGTTCCCAATAGCCTCACTCCACATCCAGGAAACTGCAGGCTCAGAGTGTAGCTTGAACTGCGGAGAGTTATCACACTGTGGAAGGCCTGTCTGGCAGGAGAAGTGAGGAGACTAGAGACCAGGAATAAACCTAAGCTAAAAGGTTTGGAGAGACACCAGGTGGGGGAGGTGGGAGTGGCCTCACACAGATTGTTTCCTACAGCCGGATGGTAAAATCTTGGCCCGGAAAGCACAGCACCACATACTGGAAGCAAAGAAAATAGAAGACTAACCATGCCTTTTTTTAAAATTTTTTAATTTTTTTAATTTTAATTTTTTAAATTAATTTCTTTAATTTTAATTTTTATTTTATTGTATTTTATTTTTTATCATTTCTTTTTCTTTTCTATTTTTATCTCTTTCTCTTTTCTATCCCTCTCTCTTTCTTTGTTTGCTTCCTTACCATTTCCCTATCTTTCCTCTTAAGCAGGACCACCCCAAATACATATAATTTACCAAATGCAAATAGATGAATACTACGTGTCGGTCTATAGTCCGCCTAAGCCCTTAACTACCCCCAAATACTCCTGTCTATTCTCTTGTTAATGTCTGCCTGCATTTGAGCAACCCCCCAAAGAAGCTAATATATAGTAACCTCCATACTATCAAGTCGCCCAACCTTAACATAAAATCCTAATTTCAAACCTCAATTCTCTATATGCCATCAAAATCTGTAGGCCTTTAATGAAACTAATGAATTTACCTTAAATCACAATAAAATCCAACATCTCTAAACATTGTCTCCCAATAAAAAGGAGAGATCTTGGAGCTATAAAAACCCAAACAAATTCATAGGAGAAAAAAGAAGGACAGGGTTACAGTTAGGTTAGAGTTAGGGTTAGTGTTTGGACTAGGGTTAGGTTTAGTTTTAGATTTATGGTTAGTGTTAATGTTATAGTTATGGCTATGGTTAAGGTTACAGTTAGTTTTAGGGTTTGTGTTAGAGTTAGGTTTACTGTTAGGTTTAGTGTCAGCATTAAGATTAGGTTTAGGGTTAGTGTTATGGTTATGATTAGGTTTAGGGTTAGGTTTAGGGTTAGGATTCGTTTTAGGTTTAGGGTTAGGGTTTGTTTTAGGGTAATATTGAGGGTTACAGTGAGGGTTAGAGTTAGAATTACCATTAGAGTTAGTGTTAGGAATAGTGTTTGGGTAAGAGTTAGTGTTGGGTTTAGGCTTAGTGTTAGGGTTAAGGTTAGGGATAGGGTTAGGATTAGACTAAGGGTGAGATTTAAGGTTGGCATTAGGGTTAGGGTCATGGTTAGGATTACGGTTATGGTAAAGATTACATTTAGGGTTAGGGTTAGGATTAGGGTTAGTATTAGGGTACTGTTAGGGTTAAGGTTAATGTTAGGGTCAGATTTATGTTTCCTGTAAAGCTTAGGTTTAGTTAGTGTTAGGGTGAGGGTTAAGGTTACGGTTAGTGTTAGGTTTAGGGTTAGTTTAAGGGTTAGGGTTATGGTTATGGTTATGGTTATGGTTATGGTTATGGTTATGGTTAGGGTTAGGGTTCGTGTTAGCATTAGGGTTAGAGTTAGAGTTAGTGTTATACTTAGGTTTAAGTTTATGTTTATTGATAGTGTTTGGGTTAGGGTTAGGAATATTTTTAGGATTAGGTATAGGTTTAGGGTTAGTTTTAGGATTAGGGCTAGTGTTAGGATACAGGGTTAGTCTTATGGGTTAATATTATGGTTAGGGTTCGTGTTAGGTTTAGGTTTAGGGTTATGATTAGGGTTAGTTTTAGATTTAGGGTTAGGGTTATTGTTTGGGTTAGGATTAGGTTCAATTTTAGAGTTAGGATTAGGTTTAGGGTTAGTGTTAGGATTAGTGTTAGGGTGAAGGATATGTTTTGTGTTAGGGTAAAGGTTAGGGTTAGGGTTTGTGTTAGGTTTAGGGATAGGGTAAGGTTTATGGTTATAGTTAGTATCATTGTTAGAGTGAGGCTTAGGGTTAGTTTTAGGCTTAGGTTAGAGTGAGGCTTAGGGTTAGTTTTAGGCTTAGGTGTTAGGGTTACGCATAGGTTAGGGGTTAGTGTTAGGGTTAGGGTTAGGTTAGGGTTAAGTTTAGAGTTAGTGTTAGGTTTCTGGTTAGGAGTTTGGGTTAGGGTTAGTGATAGGGTTGGGGTTTGGGTTAGGGTTAGGTTAGGGGTATGTTTGGGTTAGGGTAGGTTTACATTAGACTTAGGATGAGGGTTAGGATTATGTTATTGTTAGTGTATGGTCAGTTGTAGGGTTAGTCTTAGGGTTAGGGTTTGGTGTTAGGGTTATGGTTGTGATTAGGGTTTGTGTTAGAATTAGGTTTAATGGTTAATGGTTCATGTAGGTTAGGTTAGTGTTGAGGATAGTTTAGGTTAGGGTTACTTTTAGGGTTAGTGTTTAGGATTAGTATTAGGGTTAGGATTCAGTTTCATGTTAGGTTAGTGTTAGGTTGGGTTAAATTTAGGTTTAGGCTTAGTGTTAGTGTAAGGTTTATGTTGAGGGTTAGGATGAGGAATCTGTTAGCATTAGGGATAGGATTAGGTTTAGTGTTTGGAATAGGTTAAAGTTTGGATTAGTGTTAAGTTTCGGGTGAAGTTAGGGATAGCATTATGGTTAGTATTAGGATTAGAATTAGTGTTAGGGTTAGGGTTAATTTTAGGGTTATGATTAGTGTCAGGGTTAGTGTAAGTTTTAGGGTTAGGGTTAGGGTTAGTTGTAGTTTTTGGTTAGGTTCATGGTTACTCTCAGATTAGGGTAGGGTTAGGTTAGGATTATGTTAGTTAAGGGTTAGGTTTAGGGATAGGGTTCGTGGTATGGTTAGGGTTAGGTTAGAGTTAGAGTTAGTGTTAGGTTTAGAGTTAGATTACTTGTAGGTTAGGGCTAGGTTTATGGTTAGGGTTAGGGGTTTGGTTAGGGTTTGGATTAGGTTTACAGTTACAATTTGTGTTAGTATTAGTGTTAGGGTTAGGTTCGTGTTACGGTTAGAGTTAGGTTTAAGATTAGGGTTAGTGTTAGGGTTAGGGTTAGATTAGGTTTAGGGTTGGGTTGTTTAGGTTATTGTTAGGGTCATTGTTAGGGTCAATGTGATGGTTAGGAGTGTGGTTAGTGGTAGGGTTAGGGTTTATGGTAGTGAGGGTTAGGATTAGGGTTAGGATTAAAGTTAGGGTTAGGGTTAGGTTGAAGGTTAGGGTTAGAATTCGTCTTTCATTTTGGTTGGGTTACTGTTAATATGAAGGTTAGTGTTTGGGTTGGGATTACAGTTAGAATTAGCATTATGTTGGGTTTAGGGTTAGGGTTAGTGTTAGGGTTAAGGTTACAGTTAGGGTTAGGTGTTAGTGTTTAGGTGTTAGGTTTAGTTTCAGGTTGTGTTAGGCTTATGGTTTGTGTAATGATAAGCATAAGGGTTAGGGTTAGGATTAGTGTTAGGGTCATTGTTTTGTAGGGTTAGTGTTAGGGTACTGTTAGGGTTAGTTTTAGTGTTAGTTTTGGTTAGGGTTAGGTTCAGTGTTAGGGTTAGGTTAGGGTTTGTGTGTTTGTTAGCTTAGGTTAAATTTTAGGGTTGAGAGTTAGGGTTAGGTTAGGTTTAGTGTTAGGGTGAGGGTTAGAAGTAGGGTTAGGTTAGTGTTAGGGTTAGGGTTAATATTTGTGTTAGTGTTAGAATTGGGGTTGGACTTCGGTTGTATTAGTTTTTATGGATAGAGTTAGGGTTAGGGTTATAGTTAGGATTAGGATTAGGATTAGGGTTATGTTTAGGGTTAGGTTGAGTGTTGGGGTCAGTGTGTCAGTTAGGGTTAGGGTTAGGGTTATGGTTAAGGTTAGGTTTAGTGTTAGGTTTATAGTTAGGTTTGGGGTTACTGTTAGGGTTAGGGATAGATTTCAAATTTTTGTTAGGTTTAGGGTTAGAGTTAGGGTTAGGTTTAGAGTTAGGATTAGGGTTAGAGTTTGGGTTAGGGTTAGTGTTTGGTTTTGCACTAGGGTTAGTGGTAGGGATAGTTTTAGGGTTAGTGTTAGGGTTGGGTTAGGATTACTGTTAGAGTTAGGGTTAGAATTTGTGTTAGGTTTAGTGTTAGTGTTAGGTTTAGGTTTAGGGTTAGTGTTAGTGTTAGGGTTAGGGTTAGTAATAGTTTAGTTAGGGATAGGTTGAGATTTAGTGTTATGGTTATGGTTATGGTTAGGGTTAGTGTTACAGTTAGTGTTAGGTTTAGGGTTAGGATTAGTGTTAGGGATAGTGATAGGGTAAGTGTTCAGGTTAGGGTTAGTATTAGGTTTAGTTTTAGGGTTAGTGTTAGGGTTACGGTTACAGTTACGTAAAGGTTAGGGTTAGGGTTGGGTTACGTTTAGGGTTATTGTTTGGGTTAGAGTTTTTGTTAGGGTTAGGGTTATGGTAACAGTTATGTGTAAGGTTAGGGTTAGGGTTAGGGTTAGGGTTAGCGTTATTTTTAGCATTAGGGTTAGATTTAGAACTTGTGTTAGGGTTAGCATTAGGGTTAGGCTTAGGGTTAGATTTAGAATAAATTTTAGGGTTACTGTTAATTTTAGGGTTAGTGTTAGGGTTGGTGTTAGTGTTAGTGGTAAGATTAGGCTTAGTGTTCGAGTTAAGTTTAGTGTTAGGGTAATATTTAGTGCTACAGTTAGGGTTAGGTTTAGTGTTAAGTTTTGGGTTACTGTTAGGGTTAGGGTTATTGTTAGGTTTAGGGTTAGGTTTAGTTTTAGTCTTAGTGTTAGGGTTAGTGTTAGTATTAAGTTTGGGCCTACAGTTCGGATTAGGGTTAGGGTTAGAGTTAGGGTTAGGGTTAGTGTTAGGGTTAGTATTAGGATTATGTTTAGGTTTAGTGTTAGGGTTAGTTTTAAAGTTAGGGTTAGGGTTAGGGTAAGTGTTAGGGTTACAGTTAGTGTTACTGTGAATGTTAGGTTTAGGTTCAGGGTTATAGATAGTGTTAGTGTTGGGGTTAGGGTTTGTGATAGGATTCGGGTTAGGGTTAGGGTTAGGGTAGGGTAGGGTTAGGGTAAGGGTTTGTTTTAGGGTAAGATTTAGGGTTAGGTTTATGGTTAGGGTTAGGGTTCATGTTAGGTTTAGGGCTAAAGTAAGTTTTAGAGTTAACGTTAGAATTAGGGTTAGGGTTAGGGTTCGTGTTAGGTTTAGGGTTAATGTTATGGTTATGGTATGGGTCAGGGTTAGATTAGGGTTACAGTTATGGTCAGAATTAGGTTTAGGGTTAGGGTTTTTGTTAGGTTTAGGATTAGTGTTATGGTTAATGTTAGTGCTATGGTTACGGTTAGTGTTAGGGTTAGGGTTAGTGTTAGGGTTAGAGTTAGGGTTAGAATTAGAATTCTTGTTATCATTAAGATTTGGGGTAGTTTTAAGTTTATGGTTAGTATTAGGATTAGAGTTAGTGTTATGATTAGGTTTAGTATTAGGGTTACGGTTATGGTTAGGGTTAATGTTAGGTTTTGGGTTAGTTTTCAGGTGAGTGTTAGTGTGGGAGTTAGGGTTTGGGTTATTGTTAGGGTTAGTTTTCAAGTTCGGGTTAAAGTTAGGGTTAGGGTTACGGTGATTGTTAGGGTCACGGTTTGTGTTCGATTTACAGTTAGGTTTAGGATGAGGGTTGGGTTAGGTTTAGGGTTAGAGATAGGATTAGTGTTACTTTTATGGTTAGGGTTAGGGTTAGGGTTAGTGTTAGGGTTAGGGTTAGGGTTAGTGTTAGAATTAAGGGTAGGGTTAGGGTTAGAGTTAGGGTTATGATTAGGGTTAGGGTTAGGGTTAGGTTTAGTGATTGTGTTAGGCTTATGGTATGGTTAGGTTTAGTGTTCGGGTTAGTGTTAGGTTTCGGTTTAGTGTTAGGATAAGTGTTCGCATTAGGGTAAGATTTACGGTTTTGGTAAGGGTTATGATTAGGTTTAGTGTTAGGGTTAAAGTTAGGTTTATTGTTATGGTTATGTTCAAAGTTAGGGTTTGGTTTATGTTCAGGTTTAGAGTTAGTGTTAGGGTTAGTGTTGAGGTTTATATTAGGGTTAGAATTAGTGTTAGGATTAAGGTTACATTTAGGATTAGGATTTTTGTTATCGTTTCGGATAGGGTTAGGTTTACGGTTATGGTTAAACTTCGGGTTAGGTTTAGGTTTAGGATTAGGGTTAGTTTGTGATTATGGTTATGGTTAGGATTAGAATTTTTTTAAGTGTTAGATAAATGGAAAGGGTTAGGGTTAATGTTAGAGTTAGTGTTAGGGTTAAGATTAAAATTAGTTTTAGGGTTAGGGTTAGGGTTAGGTTAAGGTTAGGTTTTGGTTTAAGATTAGGGTCAGGGTTAGGGTTAGGGTTAGTTTTAGGGTTCGGGTTAGTGTTTTAAGGTTAATGTTATGGTTTGTGTTAGTGTTAGGGTTAGGGTTAATGTTTGGATTTAGGTTAGGATTAGGGTCAGTGTTAGGGTTAGGGTTAGTGTAAATTTAGGGTTAATATTAGGGTTAATTTAGGGTCAGGGTTATGGTTAAGTTTACGGTTTATATTATGGTTAGCATTAGGTTTAGGATTAGCGTTAGGGTTGCAGTTATAATTAGGGTTAGTGTTAGTATCAGGGATAGTATTAGGGTTAGAATTAAGGTTAGTGTTAGGGTTAGGTTCAACATTAGTATAAGGTTTAGGTTTATTTTTAGGATTATAATCAGTGTTAGTGTTAGTGTTAGGGTTAGGGTTCAGTTAGCTTTAGGGTTAGGGTTAAGGTTAGGTTAGGGTTAGGGTTAGGGTTAGTGTTAAGGTTAGGTTAGGGTTAGTGTTAAGGTTAAGGTTAGGGTTATGTTTAAGTTTCGGGTTAGTGTTAGGATTAGGGTTAGGTTTAGGGATAGGTTACAGTTAGAATTAGGGTGAGGGTTAGAGTTAGGCTTAAAATTAGGGTTATTGTTAGGGTTAGTGGAAACGATATGATTAGGGTTGCTGTTAGAATTAGAGTTAGGGTTAGGTTTATGGTTTGTTTTAGGATTAGGGATATGTTTACTGTTAGGGTTACGGTTAGGTTTAGGGTTAGTTTAAAATTTTGGTTTAGGGTTAGGGTTAAGGTTAGAATTACTATTAGTTTTAGGGTTAGGGTGAGGGTTAGGGTTAGGATTTAGGGTTAGGGTTAGGGTAATTGTTTGTGTTGGGGTTAAAGTTAGGGTTATGATTAGGGTTATGATAAAGGATAGGATTAGGATTAGAGTTAGGTTTAGGGTTCAGTTTAGGTTAGGGTTTGGATTAGGGTTAGTGTTAGGGTTAGGGTTAAGTGTTAGGGTTAGGTTTAAGATTTGTGTTAGGATTAGGGTTAGGGTTCGGTTTAAATTAGGGTTAGGGTTAGATTTATGGTTTATGTTAGGATTAAAATTAGGGATCACGTTAGGTTTAGGTTTAGGGTTAAAATTAGCGTTACTGTTAGGGTTAGGTTTAGGATTAGAGTCATATTTAGTGTTAGGGTTAGGGTTAGGGTTAGGTTGAGAGTTAGGGTTAGGGTTAGGGTTAGGATTAGGGTTAGTGTTAGGGTTAGGGGAATGATTTGGGTATAGATTAGTGTTCTGGTTAGGGTTAGGTTTTGGGTTAAATTAGGGTTACAGTTAGATTTATGGTGTGTGTTAGGATTAGAGGTAGGGTTAGTGTTATGGTTAGGATTAGGGTTAGGGTTAAAGTTTGGGTTAGTGTTTGGTTTTGAGTTATATTTAGTGTTAGGGTTAGGGTTAGGGCTCTTGTTAGGGTTAGGGTTAGGTTAGGGTTAGATTTAGTGTTACGTTTAAGATAAGCTTTAGAGTTAGGTTTAGTGTTAGTTTTAGGGTAAGGGTTAGAGTGAGGCTTAAGGTTAGTTTCAGGGTGAGGTTTAGCTTTAGGGTTAGGAATAGGGTTGTGCTTAGGGTTATGGTTACGGTTAGGTTAGGGTTAATGTTTAGTTTAGGGTAGTTTTAGGTTTATGGTTAGGTTAAGTGTTACGGAGAGGGTTAGTGTTAGGGTTGTGTTCGGGTTCAGATTAGCATAAGGGTTCGTGTTAGGGATAGGGTTAGGGTTAGTGTTAGGTTTTGATTTAAGGTGAGGGTTAGATTTAGGGTGAGGGTTAGTGTTAGTGTTAGGTTAGTGTTAATGTTAGAATTAGAATTATGGTTAGGTTTAGGTTTAGGATTAGGTTAACTGTTAGGGTTATGGTTAGAGTTAGGTTAGGGTTATGGTTAGTCATAGGGCTAGTTTTAGCGTTAGGATAAGTCTTAGAATTAGTGTTAGCATTACGGTTATCGATTGTGTTAGGGTTAGAGTTAAGTTTAGGCTTTGTGTTAGGATTAGTTTAGGTATAGTTTTATGTTTATTATTAGGTATAGAGTGAGGCTTAGGGTTAGTTTTAGGGTTATGGTTAGGGTTAGGGTTAGTGTTATGATTAGGGTTAGGGTTAGTGTTAGGGTTAGTGTTAGGGTTAATGTTAGGGTTAGGGTATAGGTAGGGTTAAGGTTAGTGTTAGATTTAGGGTTAGGTTTAGAGTTCAGGTAAGGGTTAGTGTTAAGATTTGGGTTTGAATTAGTGTTAGGGTTAGAGTTAGGGTTATGGTTAGGGTAATACAAGGTTTAGGGTTAGGGTTAGGTTAGGGTTAAGGTGATGGTTTGGGTTATGGTTTTTGTTAAGGTTAGGATTAAGGTTACATTAGGGTTAGGTTTAGAGTTAGGGTTAGGATTAGGGTTAGTGTAAGGGTTAGGGTTAGGGTTAGGTTTATGTTTAATGTTATATTATGTTTAGGTTTAGGGTTAGTGTTTCAGTTATGGTAAGTGTTAGTTTACATGTTAGAGTTAGGGTTGGGGTTAGTGTTAGGCTTAGGGTGAGGTTTAGGATTTATGGTTTGATTTAGGGTTTTGTTTAGGTTTCAGGATAAATTAGGGTTACTTTTTGGGTTAGGATTATGGTTAGGATTCATGTTACGGTTAGGGTTAGTGTTAAATTTAGGGTTAGATTTTGGATTATATTTAGGATTAGGTTTTGGGTTAGAATTAGAGTTGGAGTTTGGGTTATGTTTAGTGTTAGTTTTAGAATTAGGGTTAGATTTAGTGTTAGAGTTAGTATTAGGATTAGAGTTATTATTTGTTTTAGCGTAAGTATTATCATTAGGGTTTCTATTACGGTTAAAGTTAGATTTAGGTTTTGGGTTATGGTTAGTAAGAAGATTAAAGTGAGGCGAAGGGTTAGGGTAGGGTTAGTTTTATGCTTACGGGTAGGTAAATGTTAGTGTTACGGTTAGGATTAAAGTTAGTGTTAGTGTTGAGTTTAAGATTAGAGTTAGGGATAGGTTAGGGTTAGGTTTAGGGTTAGGTTTAGGCTTAGTCATAGGGATTGTGTTTAGTGTTAGGATTAGGGTTAGTGTTAGTTTTAGGGTTAGGGTTAAGGTTAGGGTTAGGGTTAGGGTTAGTGTTAGGTTTAGGATTAGGGTTAGGGTTAGCTATATTGTTAGGGTTAAATTCATCGTTAGTATAAGGGTTAGGGTTAGTGTTTGTGTTAGAGTTAGGGTTTGGGTTAGGTTTCGGATTAAAGTTAGTGTTAGGTTTAAGGTTATGGTTAGGGTTAGATTTAGGTTTCTGTTAGGGTTAGGGCTAATGTTAGGGATGGGTCATGTTTAGAGTTAGTGTTAAAGTTAGCATTAGGGGTAGGATTAGGGTTACTGTTAGGGTTAGGGTTAGGGTTTTGGTTAGGGGTATCCTTAGGGTTAGGTTTAGTGTTACTGTTAGTTTTAGGGTTAGGGTTAAAGTTAGGATTTGTGTTAGGGTTCGGGTTATTGTTAATGTTAGGGTTACTGTTAGTAATTGTGCTAGGGTTAGTGTTTAGGATAGTCTTAGGATTTGTTTTAGATTTAGGGTTAGAATTTTATTAGGGTTACTGTTAAGGTTATGGTTAGCGTTAGGATTGGTTTAGTGTTATGGTTTGTGTTAGTGTTATGTTTATTAAAAGGGTTAAGGTTAGGGTTTGTGTTAGGGGTAGGTGTGGGTTTAGTGTTAGGTTAGGGTTGCAGGACGGATTAGTGTTAGGGTTAATACTTGTGTTAGGATTTGCAGTAGGGTTAGGGTTAGGTTTAGAGTTTGGTTAGGATTAGGGTTGGGATAGGGTTACTGTTAGGGTTAGGATTAGCAATTGTGTTATGTTTAGAGATAAGTTTAGGGTTAGTGCTAGGGTTATGGTTAGGGTTAGAGTTAGTGTTATGGTTAGTGTTAGAGTTAGGGAAATGGTTATTGTTAGGGTTAGTGCTAGAGTTAGCTTTAGGGTTAGTGTTCGGGTGAGTGTTAGGGTTAGTTTCAGGGTTAGCTTTAGTGTTAGGGTTTTGGTTAGGGTTTGTGTTAGGGTTAGGGTTAGAGTTAGTTTTAGGTTTACCATTAGGTTTAGGATTAGTGTTCAAATTAATGTTAGTGTTAAAGTATGTGTTAGGGTTATTGTTAGTGTTAGGGTTAGGGTTAGAGTTACAATTAGTTTTAGTTTTAGGTTAGAGTTAGGGTTATGGTTATTCTTAGGTTTAGGGTTAATATTAATCTTAGTGTTAGAGTTAGGGTTAGTGTTAAAATTAGGGTTAGGGTTAAGTTTAGGGTTATTGTTACTGTTAGAGTTAGGGTTAAGGATGGTGTTAGTTTTAAGAATAGGTTTAGAGAAGCTTGGCCCCATGGGCACAGCTCAACCTACTGGAAGAGAAGTTAATGAAACTCTAAGACTGCATTTATTAATTTTTTTAATTTGTTTTTTTTTATTTTCATTTTTTTGTTGTTTTTAAATTTTTTTTAATTTTTCTTTATATTTTTAATTTTAACTTTAATTTTTTAATTATTTTTTTAATTTTTTTTCTATTTTATTTTCTATATTTTTCTTTAGTCTTTTAATTTATTTTCAATTTTCTTATTCCCCCTTCCTTGAATTCTCCCTGTTTACTCTCATACTCTTTAGTGACTTTTTTCCTTCCCTTCTAATACCTTTCCTCCCTAGCATCAAACAAATTTATAGGAGTAAACAGTATTTCAGCAGTCAAAAAGAACAAGAAGTGACATGAGCAGCATGAAAAAGCAAAGAAGAAAAGGAGTACAAACAATGCAGGACAGCCTAAATATTCAGGAGGACCTAGAGGCATCAGAAAAAATGGTCAAATAGAGAACTCAAGGAATACCTTAGACAGATGGAATGGAACCTTAAAGAGGATATGAGACAGCAAATGCAAACAGTGAAAGAACACATTAAAAATGAATTACATAAACAGATAAAAGAATAAATTCAGCATCTTTATCATTAGATAGAGATTACAAAAAAAATCAAGCAATAATTCTAGAAATGAAGGAAACTATATACCACATTAAAAACTCAAATGAGAGTATCCTAACAGAGTGGAGCAAGTAGAAGCCAGAACGTCAGATAATGAAGACAAAATATATCATCTTGAAAAGAGTCTAGCCAACTCAGAAAGACTGGTAAAATATTATGAGAAAAACATCCAAGAGATATGGGATAACATAAAAAAACAAACTTAAGAGTCATCGGGATAGAGGAAGGTATTGAGATTCAAACCAAGGGAATGAGCAACCTGCTGAATGAAATAATTATAGAAAACTTTCCAGAAATAAAAAAGAAAACGGATATACAAATTGTAGATGCATACAGGACACCAAGCATACAAAATCACAGTAGACCAACGCCAAGACACATTGGTATGAAGAAATCCAATATACAGAAAAAAGAGAAAATACTAAAAGCTACAAGAGAAAGGAAGCAGATTACATTCATGGGTAAACCAATAAGGTTAACAACAGATTTTTCATCACAGACGCTGAAAGCGAGAAGATCCTGGAACAATGTATTTCAAACACTGAAAGACAATGGATGCGAAACAAGAATTTTGTACCCAGCAAAATTAAGCTTCAGGTATGACAACGAAATAAAAATGTTTCATGATAAACAAAAGTTAAAAGAATTTGCAGCCAGAAAACCAGCATTGCAAAGCATCTTGAGCAAAAAACTACATGAGAAAGAAATGAAAAATAATAACCAAAACCATCAGTGGGAAGTGCCTCAGTAAAGACAGAGGGCAGGGGGAAAGCTAATCATGGAGAAACAGACTAAATTTTTTAAAAAAGATAAATAATCAAACATGGCTGGAAGTACAAACCATATATCAATAGTAACTCTAAACGTTAATGGCTTAAACTCTCAAATAAAGTGACATAGGCTCGTAACATGGATTAAAAAAACAAATCCAATAATATGCTGCCTCCAGGAGACACATCTGATTGGAAAAGACATACACAGGCTGAAGGTGAAAGGTTGGGAAAAAATATACCATGCACAAGGTCCTCATAAGCAAGCAGGGGTGGCCATCCTCATATCGAATAAAATCGACTTCAAGATTAAGTTAATCAAAAGGGATAAGGAAGGACAATATATACTGTTAAAAGGAACCATTCACCACAAGACATAACAATTATCAATATTTATGCACCAAATAATGGTGCTGTGACGTTCAAAAAACAAATTCTTCTCAAGATCAACAATCAAATAGACCACAACACCATAATTATGGGTGATGTCAACACACCACTCTCACCATTGGACAGATCCTCCAAACAAAAGTTGAATGAAGAAGCTATAGAACTCAATATCACAATCAATAACCTAGACTTAACTGACATATATAGAATATATCAACCATCATCAAGTGGATATACTTTTTTTCTCAGCAGCACATAGATCCTTCTCAAAAATAAACCATATATTATGCCATAGGGCAACCCTCAGTAAATATAAAGGGGTGGAGATAATACCATGTATTTTGTCTGATCATAATGGAATGAAACTGGAAATCAATGATAAAAGAAAGAAGGCAAAATCCTACATCACATGGAAAATGAACAATATGTTACTGAATGATCAATGGGTTACAGAAGACATAAAGGAGGAAATCAAAAAAATCTTAGAGATAAATGAAAATACAGACACAACATATCGGAATCTATGTGACACAATGAAAGCAGTTTTAAGAGGGAAATTTATTGGCTGGAGGTCATTCCTCAAAAAAAAGAAAAAACCAACAAATAAATGAGCTCACACTTCATCTCAAAGCCCTAGAAAAGGAAGAGCAAAACAACAGCAAATGTAACAGAAGGCAAGAAATAATTAAAATCAGAGCGGAAACCAATGAAATGGAAACAAAAGAAACTATTGAAAAAATTGACAAAACTAAAAGTTGGTTCTTCGAAAAAATAAATAAGATTGAGAGGTCCTTAGCCATGGTAATGAAGAGAAGAAGAGAGAGAACTCAAATTACTAACATATGGGATGAAAAAGGCAACATCACAACAGATACTACAGAAATACAGAAGATAAATAGGAATTATTTTGAAAACCTATATTCCAACAAAATAGATGATAGTGAAGACATCCATAAATTTCTTAAGTCATATGATTTGCTCAGACTAAGTCAGGAGGATATACACAATTTAAACAGACCAATATCAATGGATGAAATAGAAGAAGCAATCAAAAGACTACCAACCAAGAAAAGCCCAGGACCAGATGGGTATACAGTGGAGTTTTACAAAACCTTTAAAGAAGAATTAATACCAATACTTTTCAAGTTATTTCAGAAAATAGAAAAAGAGGGAGCTCTTCCAAATTCATTCTATGAGGCCAACATCACCCTGATTCTGAAACCAGACAAGGACACCTCAAAGAAATAAAACTACAGACCAATATCTCTAATGAACCTAGATGCAAAAATCCTCAATAAAATTCTGATGAATTGGATACAAAAACAAATGAAAGAAATTGTGCACCATGATCAAGTAGGATTCATCCCTGGGATGCAAGGATGGTTCAACATACGAAAATCAATAAATGTTATTCACCACATCAATAGACTTAATGATAAGAAACATATGATCATCTCGATAGACGCAGAAAAAGCACTCGACAAAGTACAGCACCCCTTTATGTTCAAAACATTAGAAAAACTAGGGATAACAGTAAGTTACCTAAACATTGTAAAAGCTATCTATACTAAGCCTCAGGCTAGCATCATTCTAAATGGAGAAAAATTGAAGGCATTCCCTCTAAAATCTGGAACAAGACTGGGATGCCCTCTATCACCAATTCTATTCAATATAGTTCTTGAAACACTGGCCAGAACAATTAGACAGATGAAGGAAAATAAAGTCATAAAAATAGGAAAAGAAGAACTTAAATTATCACTATTTGGGGATGATATGATTTTATAGTTAGAAGACCCAAAAGGGTCTATGAAGAAAGTACTAGAGCTAATAAATGAATTCAGCAAAGTGGCAGGATATAAAATCAACACGCATAAATCAAAGGCATTCCTGTATATCAGCGACATCTTCTGAAATGGAAATGAGGAAAACCACCCCATTCACAATATCCTCAAAAAAAAAATACTTGGGTATCAACCTAAAAAAAGAGGTGAAAGATTTATACAATGAAAACAACAGAACCCTAAAGAGAGAAATAGAAGATCTTAGAAAATGGAAAAATATACCCTGTTCATGGATAGGCAGAATTAACATCATCAAAATGGCGATATTACCAAAAGTTCTCTATTGGTTTAATGCAATGCCAATCATAATCCCATAAATCCCATAAATCCAATGGGATTTCTTGTAGAAATAGAAAAAGCAATCACAAAATTCATATGGAAAAATAAAAGACCCAGAATAGCAAAAGCAATTCTAAGCAGGAAGTGTGAATCAGGCCGTATAGTGATACCAAATTTCAAACTATATTACAGAGCAATAGTAACAAAAACAGCATGGTACTGGTACCAAAACAGGCGGGTGGACCAATGGTACAGAATAGAGGACAGAGAGACTAATCCACAAAGTTACAACTATCTTATATTTGATAAAGGGGTAAAAGCATGCAATGGAGGAAGGATAGCATCTTCATCAAATGGTGCTGGGAAAACTGGATATCCATATGCAACAAAATGAAACTTAATCCCTTTGTCTCACCATGCACAAAAGTTGACTCTAAATGGATCAAGGAGCTTGATATCAAATCAGAGACTCTGCATCTGATAGAAGAAAAAGTTGGCTCTGATCTACATATTGTGGGGTCGGGCTCCAAATTCCTTAATAGGACACCCATAGCACAAGAGTTAACAACAAGAATCAACAAATGGGACCTACTTAAACTAAAAAGTGCTTTCTCAGCAAAAGAAACAATAAGAGAGGTAAATAGGGAGCCTACATCATGGGAACAAATTTTTACTCCTCATACTTCTGATAGAGCCCTAATATCCAGAGTATACAAAGAACTCAAAAAATGAAACTATATGATAACAAATAACCCAATCAACAAATGGGCCAAGGACCTGAACAGACACTTCTCAGAGGAGGACATACAATCAATCAACAAGTACATGAAAAAATGCTCACCATCTCTAGCAGTCAGAGAAATGCAAATCAAAACCACCCTAAGATACCATCTCACTCCAGTAATATCGGCAGCCATTTTGAAGTCAAACAACAACAAGTGCTGGTGAGGATGTGAGGAAAAGGGTACTCCTGTACATTGCTGGTGGGACTGCAAATTGGTGCGGCCAATTTGGAAACCAGTATGGAGATTCCTGGGAAAACTGGGAATGGAACCACCATTTGACCCAGCTATTGACCTTCTCAGACTATTCTCTGAATACCTTAAAAGAGCATACTACAGGGATACTGCCACATCGATGTTCATAGCAGCACAATTCACAACAGCTAGGCTGTTGAACCAACCCAGGTGCCCTTCAATAGATGAATGGATTAAAAAAAATGGAGCATTTATACACAATGGAGTACTACACAGCACTAAAAAATGACAAAGTCATGGAATTTGCAGGGAAATGGATGGCACTAGAGCAGATTATGCTAAGTGAAGCTAGCCAATCCCTAAAAAACGAATGCCAAAAGTCTTCTTTGATATAATGAGAACAACTAAGAAAAGAGCAGGGAGGAAGAGCAGGAGGAAAAGATTATCATTAAACAGAGACATGAGGTGGGAGGAAAAGGGAGAGAAAAGGGAAATTGCATGGAAATGGAAGGACACACTCATTGTTATACAAAATTACATATAAGAGGTTGTGAGAGGAATGGGAAAAAAACAAGGAGAGAAAAGAATTATAGTAGATGGGGTAGAGAGAGAAGATGGGAGGGGAGGGAAAGGGGGATAGTAGAGGATAGGAAAGGTAGCAGAATGCAACAGTTACTAATAAGGCATTATTTAAAAATGTGGATGTGTAGCCGATGTGATTCTGCAAACTGTATTTGGGGTAAAAATGGGAGTTCATAACCCACTTGAATCTAATGTATGAAATATGATATGTTAAGAGCTTTGTAATGTTTTAAACAACCAATAAAAAAAGAATAGGCTTAGGGTTAGTGTTAGGGTTAGGGCTAGGTTTACATTAGTGTTACGGTTAGAGTTAGGTTTAGGGTTAGGGTGAGTGTTAGGGTTAGGGTTAGTGTTAGGGTAAGAGGTAGGGTTAGGGTTATGGATATGGTTAGTGTTAGGGTTAGGGTTATGGCTGGGATAGTGTTAGGGTTTGGGTTTTGGTTTGGTTTAGGGTTAGGGTCATGGTTAATGTTAGGGCTAGGGTTATGGTTAGGATTAGTGTTAGAGTTAGGGTTAATGTTAGTGTTTAATTTTGCATTAGAGTTAGTGTGAGGGTTAGTGTTAGGCTTAGGGTAAGATTGAGGGTTAGGGTTAGTGTTAGGTTTAGGGCTATAGTTAGGTTTAGCGTGAGTGTTAGGGTTAGGTTTAGTGTTAGTATTTGGTCAGGGTTAGGTTTAGGGTTAAGTATAGTGTTAGGGTTAGGGATTGGTTTAGAGGTAGTGTTAGGGTTAGGGTTAGTGTTAGGGTTAGGGTTAGGGTTAGGTTTAGGATTAGTGTTAGGTTTAGGGTTAGGTTTAGAGTTAGTTTAGGGCTAAGAATTAGGGTTAAGCGTAGGGTTAGGGCTAGTTTTAGGGTTAGGGTTAAGTTTAGGATTAATTTTAGAGTTAGGTTTAGAGTTAGTGTTAGGGTTAGTATTATGTTGAGTGTTAGGGTTTGAGTTATGGTTTGTGTTACGTTTAGGGTTATGGTTATGGTTAGAATTAGTGATCGTATTAGGGCTGGGGTTAGGTTTAGTGTTAGGTTTAGGGTGAGGGTTAGTGTTAGAGTTACTGTTAGAGTTAGGTTTAGGGCGAAAGTTAGGGTTAGTGTTAAGGTTAGGGCTGAGGATGTGGCTCAAGCGGTAGCGCGCTTGCCTGATATGCGTGCGGTCTCAGCACCACATCCAAAAAAAACAAAGATGTTGTGTCCACCGAAAACTAAAAAATAAATATTAAAATATTCTCTCTCTCTCTCTCTCTCTCTCTCTCTCTTTAAAAAAAAGATTAGGGTTAGGGTTAAGGTTAGGGTTAGTGTTTATGTTAAGTTTTGAGTTAGTGTTAATGCAAGGGTTAGGGTTAGGGTTGGTTTAGTGTTATGGTTAGGGTTACGGTTTGTGTTAGGGTTTGTGTTAGAGCTAGCATTGGAATTAGAGTTAAGATTACCATTAGGGTTATGATTAAGGTTAGTGTTAAAATAAAGGTTATGGTTATGACTAGGGTTAGGGTTTGGGTTAGGGTTAGGGTTAGTGTTAGGATTATGTTAGGGTTAGTTTTAGTGTTAGGGTTAGCATTAGGGTTAGGTTTAGTGTTCGTTTTATGGTTAGCGTTAGGGTTAGGGTTAGGTTTAGGGTTAGTGCAAGGGATAGGATTAGGGTTAGGGTTAAAGTTATGGTTAGGGTTATGGTTAGGGTGAGATTTAGTGAAAGAGATAGGGTTAGGGTAAGAGGTAGGTTTAGTGTTAGGTTTAGGATTACTGTTTGTGTTAGGGTTAAGTTTAGGGTAAGACTTAGGGTTTGTGTTAGGTTTAGGGTTAGAGTTACGGTTAGCAATAGGGTTAGGATTAGGGTTAGTTTTATTGTCAATGATAGGGTTAGTGTTATGTTTAGGGTTAGAGTTAGGTTTAGTATTAGGGTTAGGATTAAGGTTAGTTTGAGGGTCAATAATAGGGCTAGGGTTAGTGTTACATTTAGGGTTGGGTTTTGTCTTAGGATTAGTGTTATGTTTAAGGTTAGAGTTAGGGTTAGTGTTCGGGTTAGGGTAAGTTTTAGGGATGGGTTAAGGGTTAGTATTAGGTTTTTGTTAGGTTTAGTTTTAGGGACAGGGTTAGGGTTAGTGTTAGGGTTAGGGTTTGGGTTAGGGTTAGGGTTATGGGTAGGGTTAGTGTTAGGGATAGGGTTAGAGTTAAGGTTAGGTATACTGTTTGGTTTGGGAATAGGTTTAGGGTTATTGTTAGGGTTAGGGTTAGGGTTTCTGTTAGGGTTAGTGTTAGGGTTATGGTTAGTTTTCAAAATTAGGGTTAGGGTAAAGATTTGTATTATATTTAAAGTTAGGTTAAGTATAGGGTTAGTGTTAGGTTTAGTGTTAGGTTTAGGTTTAGAATTAGAGTTAGGGTTAGTGTTAGGCTTAGAATTAGGTTAGTTTTAGGTTTAGTGTTAAGGTTAAGGTTAGGGTTAGTGTTAGTTTTATGATTAGGGTTAGGTTTGGTGTTATCATTAGGGTTATTGTTAGGTTTAAGGTTAGGTTTATTGTTCGGGTCAGGGTAAGGTTTAGGGTTAGGTAAGGTTTAGGGTTAGGTTTACTGTTAGGTTTAGAGTTAGGGTTAGTGTTAGGGTTAGTGATAGGGTTAGTGTTAGGGTTTGTGTTAGATTTAGGGTAAGTGTCAGGGTTAGGATTGGTGTTAGGGTTATTGTTAGCGTTAGGAATAGGGTTAGGTTTAGTGTAAGGTTTAGGGTTAGGGTTTCTGTTAGTGTTAAGGTTAGGGTTATTGTTAGTGTTAGGGTTACAGTTAGGTTTAGGGTTAGTGTTAGGATTAATGTTAGTGTTAGGATTTGCATTAGTATTAGTGTTAGGGTTCGTTTTAATGTTAGGGTTACTGTTAGGTTTAGGATTAGAGTTATTGATTGGGATAGGGTTAAGTTTAGGGTTCCATTTAGGGTTAGTGTTAGGGTTGGGATTCAGGTTCGTCTTAGGGTTAGGGTTAGGGATACTGTTAGGTTTAGGGTTAGGGTTAGTGTTAGGGTTAGTGTTAGTGTTATGGTTATGGTGAGGGCTAGGGTTAAGGTTAGGGCTAGCGTTAGGTTCAGCAAAGGGTATACAATAAGTGTTAGTTTGGGTTAGGTTTAGGTTTAGTGTAACAAATAGGGATAGGGTTAAACTTAGGGTTAATGTTAGAGTTAGGGATACTCTTATTGTTAGTGTTATGTTAAGGGATAGTATTTGGCTTATGTTAAGTGTTAGGGTTAGTTTAACAGTAAGGTTTAGTGTTAGGTTTAGGGTTAGATTTAGAGTTAGGTTTAGGGTTAGGGTTAGTGTTAGGTTAAGGTTTAGTATTAGGGTTAGGGTAAGTGTTAGAATTAGTTTAAGAGTTAGGTTGTTGGGGTTAGGTTTAGGGTTAGGTTTAGTGCTAGGGTGTGGGTTAAAGTTTGCATTAGGGTTAGGGTTAAGGTTAGTGTTAGTTTTAGGATTACTTTTAGGAATAGAGTTAGGGTTATGATTAGTATTAGTGTTATGCTTTGCATTAGGGTTAGTGTTAGGGTTAGTTTTATGGTCAGCGTTAGGGTTAGTATTAGGTTTTCTGCTAGGGTTAGAGTGAGGTTTAGTGTTAGGGTTAATGATAGGTTTAGGGTTAGTGTTAGGTTTAGGGTTACTGTTAGGGTTATGGTTAAGGTTCATCATAGTGTTAGGTTAGAGATAGAGTTAGGATTAATGTTAGGATTAAGGTTAAGGTTAGGGTTATTGTTAGGGTTAGGATTAGGGTTAGGTATATTATTAGGTTTAGGAATATGTTGATGTTTAGTTTTAGGGTTAGTGTTAGGTTTAGGGTTAGTGTTGTAATTACAGTTAGGTTAGGGTTAGGTTTGTATTAGTTTTTTTGTTAGAGTATGGGTTAGGGTTAGGGTTAGTATTAGGATTAGGGTTTTAGTTAGGGTTAGAAATTAGGTAAGGGTTACGGCTAGGGTTACGGTTAGGATTAGCTTTTGAGTTAGGTTTAGTGTTAAACTTTGCATTAGAGCTAGTGTTACGGGTAGGGTTAGGATTAGGTTTATGGTTATGGTTAGTGTTAGGATTAGGGTTAGGGATAATTTTAGTGTTAGTGTTAGGGTTAGGGTTAGGGTTATGTCTACAGTTAGGGTAAGTGTTAGGTTTCATGTTTGGGTTAGGTTTAGCTTGAGTGTTAGGGCTAGGGCTAGATTTAGGTTTGTTGTTAGTGTTTGGTTTAGGGTTAGTTTTAGTGTTAAGGAAAGTGTTAGGGTTATTGATAAGTTTAGACTTAGTGTTAGGGTTATAGATATGCGTAGTGTTATGTTAAGGGTTAGGTTGAGGTTGAGGGTTAGTGTTAGGATTAGGGTCATGGTTAGTGTTAGCCTAAGGGTTAGAGATAGGGTTAGGGTTAGGATTAGTATTGGGGTCTGGGATAGGATTAGTGTTAGTTTTAAAGTTAGGGTTGGATTTAGGTTTAGGGTTATTGTTAGGTTTAGTGTTAATGTTAGTGTTAGGGTTTTTTAGGGTTAGGATTAAAATTTAAGTTAAGGTTAGCATTTTGGTTAGAGTTAGGGTTACAGACAGTATTAGAGTTAGATTTAGGGTTTTGGTTAGGGTTCGGTGTAATGTTAGTTTTAGGGTTAGTGTTAGTGTTAGGGTTAGGGTAAGTTTTAGGTTAGGTTTAAGGGTAGGATTAGTGTTAGGGTTAGGGTTAGTGTTAGTGTTATTAGGGTTAGTTTTATGGTTTGGGTTAGGGTAGGTTTTGTAGTTTTAGTGTTAGGGTTAGGGTTTGTTTTAGGGATAGTGATATGGTTATGGTTAGGTTTAAAATTAGAGTTAGGGTTAGGGTTAGTGATATATTTAGGATTAGGGATAAGGATAGGGTTAGTGTTTTGGTTAGTGTTAGGGTTAGGTTTAGGGTTAGAGTTAGGATTAACATTAGGATTAGGGTTAGGGTTAGTTTTTGGATTAGTGTTACAGTTATGGTTAGTGGTTATGTTAATATTAGGGTTGGGGTTAGGATTAGCGATAGGTTTAGTGTTAGGTTTAGGGTTAGTGTTAGTGTTAGTGTTAAGACTAGGGTTAGTTTTAGGGTCAGCTTTAGGGTTACCGTAATGATTAGAGTTAGTGTTAGGGTTAAGGTTATAATTTGAGTTAGGGTTAGGGTTAGTGTAAGGGTTAAGGTTAGGCTTAGGATTAGGGTTAGATAAGGGTTAGGGTTAGGATAAGGTTTTGTGTTAGGGTTAGATTTAGGTTAGGTTTAGGGTTAGTGTTAGGGTTTGGGTTAGGTTTAGGGTTAAGGTAAGTTTTAGGGTTATAATTAGAATTACGTTTAGGTTTAGTGTTAGGGTTATATTAAGGTTAGGGTTATTGTTAGGTTTAGGGTTAGGTTTTTGTTAGTTTTAGGGCTCGGGTTTGGTTTAGGGTTAGGGTTAGTGTTAGGGTTAGCGTCAGGGTTAGTGTTAGGGTTAGAGTTAGTGTTTGGGATAGGGTTATGGATAGGGTTAGGTTTAGTGTTAGGCTTAGTGTTAGGATTAGAGTTAGTGTTTGGATAGTGTTAGGGTTAAGGTAAGTTTTAGGTTTAGGGATACGGTTAGGGTTAGTTTTAGTGTTAGGTTCAGTTGTAGGAATAGGGTTAGTGTTAAGTTTAGCATTTAACTTAAAGTTAGGTTTAGGGTTAGTGTTAGGGTTCTCTTAGTATTATGATTAGTGTTGGGTTTTGGTTACAGTTAGGATTAAGTCGAGGGTTATCGTTAGTGTTAGGATTATGGTTAGGGTTAGGGTTAGTGTTAGGGTTAGGTTTAGGTTTAGGGTTAGTGTTAGTGGTAGGGTTATGATTAGGATTAGGATTATGTTTAAGTTTAGTGTTAGTGTTAGGTTTTACATTAGGGTTAGTGTTAGGGTTAGCGTTAGAATTAGGGTTAAGTTTAGTGTTATGGTAAGGGTTAACGTTAGGATTAGGGTTAGTGTTATGGTTAGGGTTAGCATTAGGATTAGGGTTAGTGTTAGGGTTTGGTTAGACTTAAGGTTAGGATTAGTGTTATGGTTTGGGTTAGGGTTAAGATTAATATTAGTGTTAGGTTTAGGGTTAGTGTTAGGGTTAGTGTTAGGATTAGTGTTAGATTTAGGGATAAGGAAAGTGTTAGTGCTCCTTTTAGAATTAGTGGTTAGGGTTACGGTTTGTGTTAGTTTTAGTGTTAAGTTTAGGGTTAGGGTTATGGTTAGTGTTAGAATTAATATTAGGGTTATGGTTAGGTTTAGGGTTAGTGTTACAATTAGAGTTAGGGTTAGGGTTAGTTTTAGAGTTAGGGTTAGGGTGAGGATTCTGGTTTGTGATAGGGTTAGGGTTAGGTTTAGTGTTAGGGTTAGGGTTAGGGTTAGGGTTGGTTAAGGGTTGTGGCTAGTGTTAGGGATAAGTTAGGTTTAGGGATATTATAAAGTTTAGTGTTAGGATTATGATTAGGTTAGGGTTTGTGTTAATGTTAGGCTTAGGGTTAAGGTTAGAGTTAGTGTTTGGGTTAGGGATAGGGTTAGGGTTAGATTTAGGGTTAAGGATATGCATAGCATTAGGGTTAGTGTAAGGGTAAAAGTTAGGGATTTGTTTAGGGTTAATTTAACAGTTAGGTTTTGGGCTAGGGTAAGGGTTAGTGTTAAGGTTAGTCTTAGGTTTAGGATTAGGGTTTGTTTTAGGCTTAGGGTGAGGTTAAAGTTTTGTATTAGGTTTAGGGTTAGGGTTAGGCTTATGTACAAGATTAGGTTTAGATTTAGGGTTACAGTTAGGTGTAGGTTTTGTGTAAATGTTATTGTAAGTGTTAGGGTTAGGGTTTGTGTTAGGTTTGGGGTTAGATTTCGGGGTTGTGTTAGGATTAGGTTTAGTGTTAGGGTTAGGGATATGAATAGGATTAAGTTTACATTTAGGGTTTGGTTTAGTGTTAGGTTTAGGGTTAGGTTAGGTTTAGGTTTAGGGTTAGTGATAGTGTTATGGTTGGGGTTAGGGTTTGTGTTACGATTCAGGTTAGGGTTAGTGTTAGTGTTAGTGATAGGGTTAGGTAAGAGTTAGGGTTAGGGTTAGGTTACGTTAAAGGTTATGGTTTGGGTTAGGGTTTGTTTTAGAATTAGTGTTAGGGTTACTGTTATAGTTAGGGTTAGGTTATTGTTAGCATTAGTGTTAGGTTTGTTGTTAGGGTTAGTGTTAGGGTTAGTGTTAGGATTAGTGATAGGTTTAATGTTAGGTTTAGTGTTAGTATTAGTGTTAGGGTTACTGTTAGGGTTAGTGTTAGGTTTTGGGATATATTTAGGGTGACTGTTAGTTTGAGGGTTAGGGTTAGGTTTATTGTTAAGGTTAGATATCGGGTTCGGGTTAAAGTTAAGTTTAGGGTTTGGTGATTGTTAGGTTTACGGTTAGGGTTAGTATTAGGGTAACTGTTAGTGTTAGGGTTTAGTTTAGGGATAGTGTTAGGGTTAGTGTTAGGTTAGGCTTAGGTTTTGGGTTCGTGTTAGGGTTAGGATAGTGTTAGGTTTCGGGATAGTGTTAGTGCTACAGGTAGCGTTAGGATAAGTGTTTGGGTTGGATTAGGGTTAGTGTTAGGGTAAGTGTTCGGTTTAGGTTTAGCGTGATGGTTAGAGTTAGTTTTACAGTTAGGGTTAGAGTTAGGATTAGTATCAGGGTTATGGTTAGTGTTAGGGTAAGTAATAGGGTTTGTGTTTGTGTTAGGGTTGGGTTTCCAGTTACTCTTAGGATTCAGGTAGGGTTAGTGTTAGGGTTAGGATAAGGTTAGGGTAAGTGTTAGGGTTAGCATTCGTGTTAGGTTTAGATTTAGGTTTAGGGTTAGGATTAAAGTTAGGGTTAAGGTTAGTTTTAGAATTAGGGTCAGTGTTAGTGTTATGTTAGAACAAGAGTTGTGTTAGAGTTAGATTTAGGGTTAGGGTTGGGGTTAGTGTTAGGGTTAGAATTAGGGTTAAGTTTAATTTTATCATTAAGGTAGGGTTAGGTTTAGGGTTAGGGATAGGGTAGGGTTAGGCTTAGAGATAGGATAGGGTTCAGGTTATGGTTAGGGTTGTAATTTGTGTTAGTTTTAGGGTTAGGTTTAGTGTTAGGGTTACGGTTAGTGTTAGGATTAATATTAGGGTTGGGGTTAGGTTTAGGGTTAGTGTTAGAGTTACAGTTAGGGTTAGGGTTGGTTTTAGAGTTAGGGATAAAGTTAGGGTTAGGGTTTTTTTAAGTTTAGGGTTAGAGTTAGTGTTAGGGTTAGGGTTATGTTTATGTTTATGGTTAGAGTTAGAGTTGGGGTAGGGTAAGAATTCTTATTTGGGTTAGGTTTAGTGTTAGTGTTAGGGTTAGTGTTAGGGTTATGGATGGAATAAGGGTTGTGTTTAGTGTTAGGGTTAGTGCTATGATTAGGTTTAAGGATCAGGTTCGGGTTAGGGTTAGGTTTAGTTTTACGATTATTGTTTCGGTTAGGTTTATGGTTAGTGTTCGGGTTAGCACTAGGGTTAGAGCTAGTGTCAGTGTTAGGGTTAGCATTAGGGTAAGTGTTAGGGTTAGTGTTAGGATTAGGGTTAGGGTTAGGGTTAGAGTTAGGGTTAGTTTTAAGGTGAGGGTTAGGCTTATGGTTAGGGTTAATGTTTTTGTTAGGGTTATGGTTATGGTTAGGTTTAGTGTTAGGGTTAGTGTTAGTTTTTGGTTTAGGGTTAGGAAAAGTGTTTGTGTTAGGGTAAGGTTTACGGTTTTGGTAAGAGTTAGGGTTAGGTTTAGTGTTTGGGTTAGGGTTAGGTTTAGGGTTAAGGTTAGTGTTAAGGTTAGGATTTTGTTTATGTTTAGGGTTAGAGTTAGTGTTAGCATTAGGGTTAGAGTTTATATTGGGCTTAGAGTTAGTGTTAGGAATAAGGTTACATTTAGGATTAGGGTTTGTGTTTGGGTTTCGGATAGCTCAGGGTTTTGGTCATAGATAGAATTTGGGTTAGGGGTTAGTGTTAGCTTAGGGTTAGATTATGGTTAAGGTTAGGGTTAGGGTTTGTTTAGGGTTAGATTTAGGGTAAGAATTAGGATGAGGGTTAGGTTAGGGTACAAGTTAGTATTAGGGTTAGGGTTATGGTTAGGTTAGTTTTAGGGTGAGGATTAGGGTTAGTGTTAGGGTTAGTGTTAGGATTAGGGTTAGGGTTAGGTTTAGAGTTAGGGTTAGTGTTAGTGTTAGGATTAGGGTTAAGGTTAGCCTTTGTGTTAGGGTTATCGTTATGGTTAGGTTTAGTGTTAGGGTTACTTTTAGGTTTTGGTTTAGGGTTAGGATAATTGTTGGCATTAGGGTAAGTTTTACAGTTTTGGTAAGGATTAGGGTTAGGTTTAGTGTTAGTGTTTGGTTAGGGTTAGGGTAAAGCTTATTGTTAAGGTTAGGGTTTGGTTTATGTTTAGAGTTAGATTTTGTGTTAGGGTTAGTATTAGGGTTTATATTAGGGTTAGAGATAATGTTAGAATTAAGGTTACATTTAGGATTAGGGTTTGTGTTAGGGATTTGGATAGGGTTAAAATTTCTGTTAGGGTTAGGTTAAGGTTAGGGTTAGTGTTAGGTTTAGGGTTAGAGTAAGGGTTGTTGTTAGTGTTAGGGTTAGGGTTATTGTCAGGGTTAAAGATAAGGTTCAGGTAAGGGTTAGGTTTAGTTTTAGGGTTAGGGTTAGGTTTAGGTTTATGGTTAGTGTTCGGGTTAGCATGAAGGTTAGAGTTAGAGTTAATGTTAGGGTTAGCATTAGGGTTACAGTTAGGGTTAGTGTTAGGATAAGAGCTAGGGTTAGTGTTAGTGTTAGTGTTAGGGTTAGTGTTTGTGTTAGGGTTATTGCTATGGTTAGGTTTAGTGTTAGGGTCAGTGTTAGTTTTTGGTTTAGGGTTAGCATAAGTGTTCCAGTTAGGGTAAGGTTCACGGTTTTGGTAAGGGTCAGGGTTTGGATTAGTGTTAGGGTTCAGGTAGGGTAAGGGTTAAGGTTAGTGTTAAGGTTAGGGTTTGATTTATGTTTAGGTTTAGTGTTTGTGTAGGGTTAGTGTTAGGGTTTATATTAAGGTTAGAGTTAGTGTTAGGATTAAGGTTACATTTAGGATTAGGATTTGTGTTAGGGTTTTGGATAGGGTTATGGTTGCGGTTATGGTTAGGATTCTGGTTAGCGTTAGGGTTTGGTTTAGGGTTAGGTAAGAGTTAGGTAAGTGTTAGGGTTAGGGTTTGTTTTAGGTTTAGATTTAGGGTAAATGTTAGGTTACGGTTAGAGTTAGGGTTAGGGTTTAAGTTACTTTTAGGGTTAGGGTTAAGATTAGGTAAAGGATAGAGTTAAGGTTAGGGTTAGGGTTAGTGTTAGGGTTAGGTTTTGTGTTAGATTTAGAGGTAGGTTTAGGTTGAGGGTTAAGATTAGGGTTAAGATTAGGGTTAATTTTAGGGTTAAGTTTAGGTTTACAGATAGTTTTAGGGTTAGTGTTAGGGTTTCCATTAGTGTTAGCATTATTTTTAGTGTTAGGGTTAGGGATAGAATTACGGGTAGGATTAGCATTAAGGTTAGGTTTTGGGTAGGGGTTAGTGTTAGGTTTAGTGTTAGAGTTTGTGTTTGGATTATGGTTAGTGTTAGGTTTAGAGTTACACATAGAATGAGGTTAGATTTAAGGTTATTTTTAGGTTTAGGTTTAGTGATAATGTTGGGGTTAGGGTTAGTATTAGTGCTATTGTTAGGGTTAGGGTTAGGGTTAGAGATAGGGATAGGGATAGCTTTAGGGTTACTGTTAGGGTTAGAATTAGTGTTCGGTTAAGGGTTAGGTTACAGTTAGTGTTAGGGTAAGTTTTAGGATTAGGTTTAGAATCAGGGTTAGGGTAGATGTTAGGGTTAGGTTTAGGGTTAGGTTTAGGGTGAGTTTTAGAGTTAAGTACAGGGTTAGGGTTAGATTAGGGTTAGTGTTAGTGTTAGGGTTAGTGTTAGAATTTGTGTTAGGGTTTAGGCTTAGGTTTAGAATTTCTGTTAGGGTTAAGAGTTAGGGTTAGGGTGATGGTTAGGTTTAGTACTAGGGTTATGGTTATGGTTAGGGTTATGGTTAGGGTTAGTGTAAGTGTTATGGTTAGGGTTAGTCTTAAGGTAAGTGTTAGGGTTAGGGTTTGATTTATAGTTAGAATTAGTGTTAGGGTTAGGGTTAGGGAGAGGGTTAGTGTAAGGGTTAGGCTTAGGGTTAGGATTAGGGTTAGAGTTAGGAATAGGTTTAGGGTTTGTCTTAGAGTTAGTGTTAGCTTTAGGGTTAGGGTTAGGTTTAGTGTTAGGGTAATGGTTAGGAATAGGGTTAGGGTTAGTATTACTGATTGGGTCAGGGTTAGGGTCCAAGTAAGGGTATGTGTTAGGGTTAGGGTAAAGGATAGGATTTGTGTTAGGGTTTTGTTTTGGTTATGGTTGGATTATGGTTTGAGTTAGGGTTAGGGTTATGGTTAGGGTTAGTGATAGGGTTAGGGTTAGGTTTAGGGTTAGGATTAAGTAAGGGTTAGGGTTATGGTTAGGTTATTGGTTAGGGTTAGGTTCAAGGTTAGTTTTAGAATTAGAGTGAGGATCAGGATTAGGGATCGTGTTAGGGTTAGAGTTAGTTTAAGACTTAGGATTAGGTTAAGGTTAGGGTTAGTTTTAGGGTCAATGTTAGGGTTAGAGTTATGGTTTGTTTTGGGTTTAAGGTTAGGGTTAGGGTTTGGGTTAGGGTTGGGGTAAGGGTTATGGTTGGATTAGGGTTAGAGTTAGGTTTATGGTTACGGTTAGGGTTAGTGTTAAAGTTAGGGTTAGTGTTAGGTATAGGATTAGGGTTATGGTTAGAGTTATTGATAGGGTTAGTTTTAGGTTCAGGGTTAGTATTAGGTAAGGGTAAGTGTTATTGTTAGGGCACAGGTTAGGGTTAGGTTAAGGGTTAGTTTTAGAATTAGGGTGAGGTTAAGCATAGGGATCGGGTTAGGGTTAGAATTAGTTTAAGAGTTAGGATGAGGTTTAGTGTTAGTGTTAGGGTTGCAATTAGTGTTAGGGTTCGGGTTATAATTTGTTTTAGGTTGAGGGTTAAATTTAGGTTTGGTTTTAGGGTTAGAGTTAGGGTAACATTTGGATTAAGGTTACAGTAAGTGTTAAGGATAGGGTAAGGGTTAGTGTTAGGGTTAAGTATAGGTTTAAGCTAAGGGTTAGGGATAGGGTTAGGGTTAGGAGTAGGGTTAGGATTAGTGTTAGTTATAGGGTTAGGATTAGGTTTAGGGTTAGGGTTATGTTTAGTTTTAGTGTTAGGAATAGCATTAGAGTTAGGTTTAGGATTAGATACAGGGTGAGGGTCTATGTAAATTTTAGGGTTTGTTGTAAGTTATGAGTTAGGGTTTGTGTTAGGGTTAAGATTAGAGTTAGAGTTAGTGTTTGTGTTAGATATATGGTTAGGGTTAAAGTTAGTGTTAGTGTTACGGTTAGGTTTAGGGTTACTGTTAGGGTGAGAATTAGGGTTCAGTTGGGGTTAGTGTTAAGGTTGGGGTTATGGTTTGGGTGAGGGTTAGGCTTAGTGGTTTGGTTAGGTTTAGGGTTTGTGTTTGGGTTAGTGATAGGGTTATTGTTAGTGTTAGGATTTGGGTTTGGTTAGGTAAGCCTTAGTGTTAGGATTAGGTTAAATTTAGGGTTATGGTTTGAGTTAGGGTTGTTGTTAGATTTAGGATTAGAGTTAGGGTTTGTGTTAGGGTTAGGGTTAGGGTTAGGTTTTGTGTTAGTGTTACGGTTAGTTTTACAGTTAGGGTTATGGTTACGGTTAGTGTTAGGGTTCGGGTTAGGGTTAGGAATAGCATTATGTTAGGGTTAGGGTTAGGGTTAGGGTTAGTTTAGGGTTAGTGTTAGGGTTAGGATTAGTTTAGGGTTAGTGTTAGGGTTAGTGTTGATGTTAGGGTTAGGGTTGTTAGGTTTAGTGTTAAGTTTAGGTTTAGGTTTAGGGTTAGGGTTAGTGTTAGGGTTAGGGTTAGACTAGGGTTGCTTTTAGATTTGGGGTTAGGGTTATAGATAGGTTTAAGTTTAGTGTTAGCATTAGGGTTAGTGTTATAGTTAGGTTTAGGGTTAGGGTTAGGGTTAGGGTGAGGTTTATGGTTAGGGTTAGGTTTACTTTTAGATTTATGTTTACTGTTAGGTTTATTGTTAACATTAGGGTTAGGGTTAGGTTTAGGGTTAGGTTTAGGTTTAACCTTCGTGTTAGGGATAGGGTTAGGGTTAGGTAAGTGTGAAGTTTAGGATTAGGTTTACGGTTAGAGTTAGTGTAGTGTAGGGTTAGGGTTGGGTTTAGGGTTAGTGTTAGGGTTTTGATTATGGTTAGGGTTAGATTTTGTGTTAGGGTTAGGGTTAGATTAGGGTCGGGATTATGATTGGGTTAAAGTTTGTATTAGAGTTATAGTTAGAGTTAATATTAGTGTTAGTTTTAGGGTTAGGGTTAGGATTA